>NC_064623.1:173181198-173484228 GCF_023898315.1 Schistocerca nitens
AACCAGTTTACATCCTGATGCAACCAGTGGCTCTTCAAGATAAACCCGCCGCCCCCTTTTCCAAATCCCAGGCAATAATTGTACCTAATACACTAAAATATCTTGGACTAATCATCAACTAGCAATTAATATGGAAACCTCTTCACCAACTATCCATCTGAAAGCACACAACAGACTAAAATTACTAACGTCGATCAGTTGTAGAATTTTGAACACGTATTATGTTTGAGTATTATGACTTTTCTGGAGACTAGAAATCTACTCTGTAGGAATAAGCATGGTTTTCGAAAAAGACTATCGTGTGAAACCCAGCTCACGCTATTCGTCCACGAGACTCAGAGGGCCATAGGCACGGGTTCCCAGGTAGATGCCATATTTCTTGACTTCCCCAAGGTGTTTGATACAGGCGTTGGGGAACAGTCGTGTAATGAACAAAGTAAAAGCATATAGACTGTCAGATCAATTGTGTGATTGGATTGAAGAGTTCCTAGATAACAGAACGCAGCATGTCATTCTCAATGGAGAGAAGTCTTCCAAAGTAAGAGTGGTTTCAGGTGTGCCGCAGGGGAGTGTCGTAGGACCATTGCTATTCACAATATATATAAATGACCTTGTGGATAACATCAGAAGTTCACTGAGGCTTTTTGCGGATGATGCTGTAGTATATCGAGAGGTTGTAACAATGTAAAATTGTACTGAAATGCAGAAGGATCTGCAACAAATTGATGCATGGTGCAGGGAATGGCAATTGAATCTCAATGTAGACAAGTGTAATGTGCTGTGAATACATAGAAAGAAAGATCCCTTATCATTTAGCTACAATGTAGCAGGTCAGCAACTGGAAGCAGTTAATTCCATAAATTATCTGGGAGTAAGCATTAGGAGTGATTTAAAATGCAATGACCATATAAAATTAATCGTCGGTAAAGCAGATGCCAGACTGAGATTCATTGGAAGAATTCTAAGGAAATGCAGTCCGATAAAACAAAGGAAGCAGTACACTTGTTTGCCCACTGCTTGAGTACTGCTCACCAGTGTGGGATCCGTACCAGATAGGGTCGATAGAAGAGATGGAGAACATCCAATAGAGAGCAGCGCACTTCGTTACAGGATTATTTAGTAATTGTGAAAGCATTACGGAGATGATAGATAAACTCCAGTGGAAGACTCTGCAAGTGAGATGCTCAGTAGCTCGGTACGGGCTTTTGTTGAAGTTTCAAGAACATACCTTCACCGAGTAGTCAAGCAGTATATTGCTCCCTCGTACGTATATCTCGTGAAGAGACTGCGAGGATAAAATCAGAGAGATTAGAGCCCACACAGAGGCATACCGACAATCTTTCTTTCCACGAACAATACGAGACTGGAACAGAAGGGAGAACCGATAGAGGTACTCAAGGTTACCCTCTGCCATACACCGTCAGGTGGCTTGCGGAGTATGGATGTAGATGTAGAAAATGATGTTTGCGCACCTCTATTGTCCCCCACACATAGAAAAACCTTGATGAAACCCACCCTTTTCTATGGAAAAGTTGCATGAATATCTGACCATCCAAGTTCTATAAGCCACTTTAGATCATCAAACTTCTTGCTTTCTGTTTTGCTTTCCGCAGCTGTTTATCTTCCCCCACGTGGATCCTTTACCATCTCATCAACTTCACATTTCTCCTCACTCACACTATACCATCCACAAATTTGGCTCCAATAATGCTATTGTAACCCTCTTAATTTCCACCTCTGCTGACTCGTCCCACAAACCCTACACCTGTGCACCCTCCACATCCTCTCCCAATGAAATTTCAATCATCTCCCTATCCCAGACCATAAAATATGTCCAGACTCATTTCAGTTGAAATGTTTGGAATATTTTGTGAGACATTGTGGAATATTCCCATGTCAGCCCCTATAGTTTCATGAAGTTCTGATAGGTGGTGACACTGTACGTAGCCTTCAAAATGGAGATGCGTCCCAAGCAAAGAGCTGTCACTGAGTCTCTTCTGGTGGAAAACTGGAGCATCACAGATATTCATAGGTGGTTGCAGAAAGTCTGCAGAGACCTGGCAGTGGACAAAAGTACAGTGAGTCATCACGACAAGCTTCCGCAGACCTGTCTAATGCCCCATGTGCCAGCCAGCCGCACACAGCTGTGACTCCTGCAATATTGGAATGTGTGGACCATCTCTTTCAAGGTGATTGACGGATTACAAACACCTTGCTGGACTCGGGGCAGTGACAGCCTTTTCTCTCCAAAATTCACTTAGCATGGTCCATCTCAACTCAACAAGCTACCTTCCTGGATGTTAATCTTAATTTCTCAGCTGGTTCCTAAAATACATCTGTCCAAATCAAATGCACCAACCACCAATTGTACCTCCATTTTGATAGCTGTCAATTGATCCATGTCAAAAATCTCTTTGTTACAGCCTTATGACCCGTGGATACCCCATGTGCAGTGGAAAGCAGGAGCTCCTGAAGTATACCAATAACTTTACCAGAGCCTTTCTCGACAGACAGTATCTTACCCAGCTCATCGATAAAACAGATCTCACATGCCAGCTCATCCTGTGACACAAGTAAACCTGTCGACCAGCCACTGACCGACACTTCTGTGATCACCCTGTGTCATCCTGGTCTTTAAAAGCTCAACCACACCCCTAACCAGGACTTCGATTACATCTTGTCATGCCCTGAGATGAGGGATATCCTACCCAAAATCCTACCCACATTACTCAAAGTAAAATTCTGCTGCCCAACAAACCTACAGATTACCCTTTTCCATCCCTATTCCAATCCTGCTCCAAAACCTGCACCTCATGGGTCTTTCCCTTGTGATCAATTCCAGTGCAAGACCTGTCCCATAAATTGACCCAGCACCTCCCACCACAGTCCAGACACAAGCATTTCTTACCCTACGAAAGGAAGAGACGTGTGTGATATCAGCCATGTTGCAATTACTGTGCAGCATTCTATACGTGCATGAAAAGTAACCAACTGTCTGCTCGTGTGAATGGCCACCAACAAACTGTGGCAAACCACACACTTGACCATCCATTTGCTGAACATGTTGTGCAAAACTAATTACTTCCACAGCTGCTTCATGATGTGAGCTTATTTGGTTGCGCCCGTGAAGTGCTAGTTTCTCCGAACTACACAGGTGGGAACTGTTTCTCCGACATATCTCGCACTGTCACATACCCCTATCCTAAACCTCCACTAACGTGTTTCCCACTGCCTCACTTTAGCTTTTCCTTCTCTCTTCTGTCCAATGCAATCCTTTAACATCCAAAGTGCGTAGTGTTTTGTCCTACCACCCCCCCCCCCCATTTGAGTGCATTCTCTCCCCCTCCCCATCCGTCACTCACTCCTCCTCTCACCCCCCCCCCTTTCCATGTCTTTCCTTTTTTCCCTCTTCCCTTGCTCTTCATCACCACTTTCCTTTCCTTTCCTGCCCTCATTCCCCTTGCCTCTCCCTCTATCTCTTATATCTTCTAACCCCCGAACTCCCTCTGTCTTGTGCAGCTGATGAGCCATCTGTTGAAATACCTGCCTCACACTATCCTGCAACCGTCTTTTTGCCTCCTGCACCCTTCCCTACCCACACCCACTCCCCGCATCCATCTGACAGGAAAAGGAAAATTCAGTAATTGATAATCGACAGTCAGTATCGATGTGGCACAGTGGGTATGTGCATTTCGATGTCTGTGTGGTTGTGCATTTGAATGAGTGTACTTTTACTACAGATGGAGCAAGAGCTTGGAAGTTAGCGTAAATACTGTTTTGTGTTGCATGTTTCTATGTGCCACACATCAATAAGCTATAGGTGAGAGGTTGCCTTTGTTTTATTTTACACATTATTACATAAAGTAATTTCCATTGTCATTATAATTTAATAGTGGTTGTTAATGGAGTTTTCACATCGCATTTGTGTGCCTTCAAAACATACTAGCACCCCATGTAGGCTTGCTTTCTTATTTTTTAAATTTTTGTGTTAATTTCGTGACTTCATGCTGTGCTGTGTGACACATCACCATTCTTCTGGCTGTTGGTGTTATACAGGTGCAGACAGAAGACAGCAGTACATGCAAGATCTTTAATCTTGACAAAACACCTCACAGATATAATGATTGGCAGTTTATTTAGTAATGGTTTGGTTTGCTTTGGGGAAGGAGACCAGACGGCGGGGTCATCGGATTAGGGAAGGACAGGGAAGGCAGTCGGCCATGCCCTTTGAAAGGAACCATCCCGGCATTTGCCTGGAGCGATTTAGGGAAATCACAGAAAACCTAAATCAGGATGGCCGGACGCGGGATTGAACCGTCGTCCTCCCGAATGCGAGTCCAGTGTATTTTTAGTAATGATTCAAAGTGTTGAATGTATTGCTATGTTGGGTTTAGCCAGTTGCTTCAAACAAGGACAGATAAGTGTTTGTAATACACTTGTCTCCAAGATATTTTTTCATTATAGTTCATGATGACTAATGTTTTATTCCCAATTTTCATACAATGGTTTGACTGTTAACATGAGAACTTTGGTCAGACATGTGGAAAATAGATGGAAATGCTTGGATGGAATGAAAATCTGTTGGCACTCATGCTGGAAGTGAAGTAATGTGTGGTCAAAAGGTACAAGAACAGAAGTTGTTGCTGTTGGGCTAACAGATGTCATATCTTCTTTAGAGAGATGAGGAATTTACATAGACAGTAAGGCCATGATGTATGTCCTGTCTCAGCTTTGAAATGGAATGAAGTTCTCTTATCACATCTCCATGTTAGGAACTACCCTACATACTATCTATACTGCACAGATACTCTATGGCAAGTGATGTATCTACAGTTGTCATTTCCCCCTCTCTTGTAACATTTGTGAGCATGAAATGAAAACTGTCATTAAGTCTATGGCCAGCATGGTGGCAAAGGGGCTGAATGTTCAGTGAAATCAGAACGGGAGCCGACACTGAAGTGTTACAAGTAGTAGTCCTTTGTTCAGTGGTGTGTAGGTGGTGTGTAGTACCCTTCCACAGAGATCACACAATAGAGTCAGACACATTGCTATGTGATTTGCTACTGGAACAATATACATTACTGAAAGTCAATTTATTCAGTACAACAGAAGGTCTAAGTATTCTAGTGAAGCAGAGAGAATTGTTTGGAGAGTTTAATTAAAACATTGTATCAGCATTTACAATTAGGTCATCATAAATCCCATGAATGATGAGAATATCAATGTCTGCATTTCATTATGTTTTGAAAAATATTGATGCATGCTCGAGAGTATCCTGCACCAGTTTCCATTTAACTATATTACCCGAGGCAAAACTTACACAGTTACTGTACCTTTATGTAAGTAAAAGGGAGTTCAAATTTAAATTTTATATTACTTTAAAATTTTATTTTAAATGAGAATAGTATCACACAATTGAAACAGTTGCATCTAACATCACTATGGCAAAAAATTTTTAGACATGTTAGACGGGAACTGGCCATTGAATGGTCACAAAAAAGTTACAATTTACTATACAAGTGATTAAAATTTAGAATCGAAATATACAACTAACTTAAATATGACAAGTTTCTTCACATAAGAGTATGTAAATTTTTTATTAACCCTCCAAAATAAATGATTGGTGGGAGCCAAGGATTGGATATTCTGAACAGAGAAGTTCTATAAGTACCAGCATAATTACTGAATTTATTCAGTTCAGCAGAGAAGCAACAGGACAAATTAATTGTACTGTTCTTAAAACTTTTCCCTAAGTAGAAAGAAGAGAACAGTTCATATGTATATAGTAAACTTGGAAATGGCTTCTGTGGCGACTGGCTGTCTCCCTACCCAGACATACTGCACAGAATTCTTTATCCGATTACAAGTCTATTGGAATTAATTATGCAAAATGGTGATCACGAAAGGTGCCAACTGGTAATCAGATGTCACAGTCTCTACTGCACTAGCAAGATGGAGCAAGGTGCTAACTGAAAAACACAAGGCTCATCAAAGTACATTGGTCCTTCATATATTTAATAATTGGAGCTGTACTCAGTGTTGTAGTTGACTATCTGCATTGGTTGATGGGTTGCTATGTAGATGATCCACAGAGCTGCAACTGTGGTGATGCACAATCGCATTAAACAATGTGTTCATGTCTGGGCTACCAGACAAGTAAAACTGCTATGTCTGTAATCTGTAGCGAACGGTATAGAGTAATACAACTGCTTGCTAAGGCAGTCGCAACATGAATTACCTTTTTCAGATCGAGTGTAGTATTAATTTCTCCCACACTAAACCTCTTTCAACAAAATTTCTGGCAATTTGCCTGTCTTCCCTCTAACCATTGTGTGTGCAGAAATAATCACCCCACTTCACATAATTTTAGCCAATGGCTAGCTTCCGGGAGACATTTTAAGTTGAAATATTCTTGAGGCTTTTCCGTCACTAACAACCGTCAGAATGTTTCTCCAGAATCCCACACTGAGAGCAGGAGTGTGAGCTGCTTTTAAGGAGCACACCTCACCAACAGGACTCGTCATGGTGCCAGACTCATCTTTTCTGTTAATATGAAACCTTGGCTGCAGAAATCTTGAGTCTGGCCCAGCTTTCTATGTAGTGGAGAAATCGCAGCTTTGAGTTCTACAGTGCAGGAAGGACGAGAGTGCCATCCCACCCGCTACCTACAGAAAGCCGGCTGCCCGCTGGGGGTAGTGTGTCCACTGGCTTTCTCTCAGGCCACATAAGAAGGTCATTTTAAACCGCCCTGAATTGGCCGTTCCCTCACCTCATTGTGCAGGGCGTGTTGCAACTCGTTCTCAGAAACGGTAGCTAACTGCATTATTTTCTTCTGCTACAAAATTTGCTATTCATGTGAAATATGACATTTAATCATAGAAATATTCTGAAGTATTCTGCATACCACGTGCAAATTGGAGAGCTATGTATTAAAAATTATAAGGTGGGCAAGAGACGTGGGTGTTGCACACATTGCTGCTCGACACCTTGCAACTTATCACACAATTTAAATAGTTGCATTTAATATCACTAGTGCAAGAAAATGACTAGACTGCCAAATTCCTGGAATTTCTTGTGCTGCTGTGATAATTTCTTCAAAGGACAAGGCTCAGCATCCACTGCACACTCTAGGAACACAAACAGCTTTGTGTTGCACGCACAGACTATCTCAGACACTGTTACTGCCAGCTGCTTATACCTCCAGAAACACTTGCCACCAAGTCACTTCCATATCATCCAATGGGTTTGTGTGGCACACTGCTGGGGAAACAGCGTTCAACATTACCCACCTCGCTCCATTCTTGCCACTGCCTAAGCTTCCATATGAACTGTTCGATGGCATGACACAAGCAGAAATCGGGGTTGATACGGAAGACACGTGGGATACAATATCAGAATATGAGTTACAGTGAGATTAGGCAAAAGCATTAAATAATATTCATTCAAATTTCTAAAATCTTTGGGAGAATTGGTGACCAAGTGGCTGTTTAAATTAGTTTGTAAAAGCTGTTCTTTCTGGAGACTACCATCAGACTTTTGGAAAAACGTCATCCACACAATCAGCTTAACTCCCCATGAATCCCAGTTGATAAAGAGAATAATATACAGAAGAATAGAAAAGGAAAATTAGGATCTGTCAAGTGACAATCAGTTTGGCTTCAGGAGAAGCAAAAGGCACCTCAGAGGCAGTTGTCATGCTGCACTTGATAATGGATGCAAGAACTAAGACATATTCATAGGATTTGTTGACCTAGAAAATACCTTCAATATTTTAAAATAGTGAAAGATCTTCAAAATCCTCAGGAAGATAAGTAATAAGCTATAGGGAAATGATGGTAAAGTGGAGTGTTAGCCTACATCATTTATCGTGTTTCAAAGCACTATTTATTGACAAGTATATGATGTGCAAAGATGAGATAAACATGAAAAGATGGATACACTCAGCAGGTTTAAAAATCCCATCTCATGGCTCGCATGTGTGCTAAATGGCAGGCTTGTGGTAGGACTGCATAAGGTGCCAGAAATGCAGCAGGAGTTTTCTGTGTTAGAATATGTGAATTGTTCTTCAGTTACAAGTGTTCAGTGTGCATTCATATCCAAATATGGAAAAGCTGCACATGGTTTCCAGAACATTTTGCATTAGTTTTGGAAAAGCACAGGGTGATCACCTGTCTCAGAAGAAAGAGCAGAATGTGTGAAACAGAGTTATGTGTGCATCCCACAGAAATCAGTTGTTTGTGCAAGACATGAAATGGGCATTCTGCAGAAAATTTTGGAATATTTTTGGGGTAGTGTTTGCATTTTAGAACCTACCATTTGCAACTGTTACAACACCTTACTCCAGATGATTGGAGATTTGCACCCAAATGCAAGGTAATGATGACTTTGCAGGGACATTGCTGCTCAGTGATGATGCAACATTCCATCCAGCAGAAAATGAGAGTCATCACAATGTTGCCACAACTGACTGCTTACTCTTCAACTTTTGTCTTTCAACATAGTAGGGCTCCATCTCACAGGAGAACAACTGTCTGTGCCTTTCTCAACAGAAAATTGCCACATCACTGTATAGGACGTGGTGTTGTGGGTGATTGTCGTCTCGCCCAAGGCAAATTAGGAAAACTGGTAGAAATAATTTATAAAGTTTTGAAACCTTGGTAAAACACCCATAAATGACGTACTATTAAGAACCAGAAAAGTACCTCATTTGGTTGCAACAATACTGAACACAAAAGAAATTTCATGAAGTTGAAAATTATTTCCATATACATACTCTAATTATTTTCATAACTGACTAAGCAACAAGAGCTACAAAAATTGTGCATTACCACAATCCTATTCCAGCAGATGAGTACCCCGTCCACCACATCTTTTCAATTTTTATGAAAAATGGTTCTGCCTGCAGACATCTACTATGCCAAAAAATATTTCTAGTGAAATTCTGCGCTAAGAAAGTCATATGCCTGTTGTAAGCAAGATAACCAGTTTTTGATACATTTTATGTGGAAGATCAATAATCCATTAGCCTATGAGTTTCAACATTGATTTTAATTTAGTTGGATTCTTCTTCTGTGTATCCATAACTGCTTGTCTTTTATGCATGCAGAAACATGTGTAATGCATGAATATTAGTATTAAAATCGGAAGTTAAACAAGAGAGTCAAATTCTTTTTAAAACTGAAATTTATTGATTCAGAACAGTGTTACTGTACAAGTTTTTGTACAGCATTGTGCACCATAATATTTGGTTTGGAATGAGAATCACTTGCCATAAGAATTAAGAATTATTGTATTATTAGTCAACAATTACTATCTCTATAATACATCATATGTACAACACCTACACAACTAAAAGATCACAATATCTGTTGAAAAAATAAGCTCAGGTATTTAGTTATTTACACAAAACCGTCCTTCAGATCTTCGGTCAAATCACTGCAAGTGATGTTAGTGCAGCTTAGCAGTTGACAGCTTTTACTTATTGTTGTGCAACATAAGTCAGCCTTCACACATTTGTATTTTTCTTCTGGCACATTGAATGCTGCAACATGAAAACAGTACTAATAATCTTGTCAGGAGCTGGTGGTTGTGTCATGGAGAGAAGGAAGAGTTTGATTCCCTCCAACCCCAGTTTCTAGGGTCCAAGATGTTTTCCCAATCATAGCTGGACTTGTGGTGGGAGTGGAGGTGTGCTGCATCAATAGTGGGTGGGAAATGAGAGAGTACGACTTCATGGCGTGCATGACTCACAAGTACATTAAAATGTTGATGTCTGGTATTATGTAAGGTGCCATGACCAGGTTGCTTTCCTGTTTTTGTCTAGATAGGAAGAGGATGAATTTTTCTCCGGCTTTAACAATGTTCACAGGAGATGAAGGTGTCCTTGTTTTTCAGCCTCTGAGTCACAGTTTCAACACATATTAATCAGCCTGTTTTGAAATTTAGTCAATAACATGAAGACAGTCTCAAACTTCTACCATCTACTTGTGAAACCTCCTGATTATTTAGTTTCTTGAGCAACATTCTGATTAGTTAGTTTCCTTACATTATGTTGCTTAATATATTGACATTGACTTACCTTATACACTCCAACATTTTGTAGAAGAGTTCGAGCTTCATCCTTCTGCTCTTTGCTGACACATGTCATGTTTCCAATCACTTCATGACTTTTTATGTCTCCCCTTACAAAATAGATTTACCACAAATAAAAAAGCTGTTAGGGCCCAGTATTGGTCTTCTCTCAGTCCACAGAAAAGAAAAGAAAGTAAGAAGGAACACTACATAAGTAAACTGAGTGAACTGTCCCACTTGGTTCTAATGAGTTTTCGCAACATATCAACTAAATTATACACTTGTATAACAGCAGTGACTGTAGTAGAGGAATGGTGAATGAATAGCAAAGGGAACATGCTGTTCCCATTGTTGGGTACCTCATTTGGTTACAACAATACTGAACACAAAAGAAATTTCATCAAGTTGAAAATTATGAAATATTTCCATATACATACTCTTTATTATTTTCATAACTGGCTAAGCAACAAAAGCTACAAAAATTGTGCATTACCACAATCCTACTCCAACCTTTGTCTCTAAAACTATTTGTTTGAGTTCAAATATACATAAGTCGATTTTTGTGTATAATTTTACAAGTAGTGTTTCTTTTATTTCTCTCTCTCTCTCTCTTTTTAAATCACATTTCTCTTCTGAAAATGAACTTTGGGTTGCCACAAGTCCTGGAAATCAAGTAGTATTAGGGAATTACAAATGTGTCTGGCATCTACCGGTAGGACAACATAGCACATGTTGCATTGTATGTGTGTGGTTTGAGGATCCCCAGGATGCGCTTACCATACTCCCCTGCTCATAAGTCTCCCTGAATTTCAGTCTGTGGCACCACCTTGATTGGTCTGTTCACACCGAGGATCTTCAACAGAGAAACCTAGTGCATCTGACCACAGCACTGGAGTCAGCATGGCTCCTCATCTCTGTCGGTATGTTTCAGAATCTCATGGACTCTCTTCCTGCATGTCTCAAAGTATTCAACATTGCGAAAGGTGGTTATTCCGGCTTTTGACAGGTCCTCATATTAATGTTACTGGACAGTGTATATTGATACCTAGGCATACAGTGGACAAATGGTGAACATGGCTGACAGCTTGCTCAGATGCTGAACAATGCTTATCCGGTTACATGTGACTGATGGCTCGAGGATGCCTGGTGGCTGGATGGGTGCATATAAATAGAGCCATGGTGACTTTAACTGCTACTACTGCGTGTGTCAGCTAGTGAAGTTAACACCCTCCCCCCCCCCCCACCCCAACCCCCCCTCCCCCCCTGCCCTCTGCATTGTGGACACCTACCATGACAAAAATGTCAGCTATGAAATGACACCCCAGGCAAGCATTGAAAGTATGTTATAATTTTCTGCAGCAATGTTACAGCCTCTTTTGATATATATCAATTTCTTTATTTTGGAATAAGTGCCAGTACCTTTGCCAACATCACTCCTCTGCCTTCTTGAGATCCATCTGGTAGAAAGCAACAAATCCTCTTACAGGTCTAGTCAGATACACTGTTTTTCAAATATCTTCATCTGCCACATTGTAGAACTGTTATGAGTTCCTTCTGAAAATAAGAAATATGGTATGAATTTGAGTGCCAAGGAACATAGAATAAAAATAAGTGCCAGTATTTACCTGTGTATAAGATGACCTTGATTATAAGACAATCCTCTTTTTTTTTCAACAGGCTTATTGATTTTTAACATATTCTGAGTTATAAAAAATTACACACTGCTTTTTATTGTGTTGTATTTATTGGTCCAGTAAATCTTACATGTACAGTACAGCACATCAGATATTGGACAGGTCAAAGTATATCTTACAATTAAAACACTTTAGAAACTAGAAAATTATGTTCACAAAATTTTACAGCACTTCATATACTGGGGAAGTCAATGTGTAAGTTGTAATTAAACCACATTAAAAACTTGAAGTTTACAAGCCAATATTAACAATTACAGTATTTGCATGATCCTCACTTAAGCTCTAAGGATTTTTGAGGAACTCTTCTACACTATGAACTGACATGTACACTAGAGAATTACATTCACAGAATTTTACTTCATATACTGGGCAAGTCGGTATACAACTTATACTTGAACCCCATTAGAAACTTGAGAATTACATCTGAATGTATTTATAGGCCAATATTAATGGTTACAGTATTTGCATAATCATCACTTAGACTCTCGAGGATTTTGGAGGAACTCTTCCACACTATAAAAGCAATGTGTCAACAGATATTCTTTTAATGCTGCTTTAAAATTTTTTACATCAGTCTTTACTTTAATTTCTCTTGGCAATTTATTGTAGATAATTTTTCCATGGTGTAATGTTCATTTTTGTCACAAACTGGTTTTTGTATGGAGTACATGAAAGTCAGTTTTCTGTCTTGTATTATGATGATGAACATTTTCATTTTTGGGGAGGATACTAGGATTTGTCATTGTATATTTCTTTATAAACATTGCACTTTCAAATAGGAAAATACATGGAAGGGGAAGAATCCCCATCCTTTTAAATAATGGTCTACATGGTTTGTTCCTTTTTATTCCAGCCATGATTCTCACTATTCTTTTTTGCATCCTGAAGAGTTTTAGGCAGGATGGCGAGTTACCCCAAAAAGTGATCCCATATTTTAGGACAGAATGTGTACTACAATAGTAAGCTGTCATTAGACAGTCCTTATGACAGCAGTTTTCTAGCACTCTCATTAAATAAGACATGGTACTTAGCTTCTTTAATGTGTTGTCAATGTGAGTTTGCCATCTAAGATTATCCTGTAGCCAGACCCCCAGAAATTTTGTATTAGGCACACTTGCAATATCCGTGTCTGACATCTGAATTCTTATATCCTCTTCAATGTTTCTCTTGACATTATCAAAATTTAATGCTACTGTTTTGCTTTTATTTATTATTAGTTTATTTTGGTTGAACCAGTTTACAACATTTGTTAATGCCTCAGACAGTCTTGTCTGTAGTATCTCTGCAGTCTTCCCGCTGACTAATATGCTTGTGTCATCTGCAAACTGGATAGTGCTATGGTACTGGTTGGTTGATGTTAGGTCATTTATATATATCAAAAATAGGATGGGGCCCAGTACCGAGCCCTGCAGTACTCCATATTTTACTGCTTTATAATCAGAATAGTGTCTTGTTGAATTATTTTCTTCGTGAAAATGTATTTCTACTACTTGCTTGCGGTCAGTAAGATATGATCTAAGCCAGCTGTTAGGCATACCTCTGATACCAATTCTTTCAAGCTTCTACAGCAATAGAGTGTGGTCTATGATGTCAAAAGCCTTAGACAGATCAAGGCATATGCCAGTTACTTTTTGTCCACTATCAATTTTTTCGAGTACTTCACCCAGAAATTCATATATTGCTGTTTCTGTTGATCGGCCTTTCCGGAAGCCATGTTGGGTTGTGGATAATATTTTGCACTTTTCTAGAAAATCTAGCAACCTCTTATGAAAAAATTTTTCTAGTATTTTCTAAAATGTAGATAGCAAGGCAATAGGTCTATAATTGGCTATGTCTTCTTTCTTACCCTTTTTGAACAGTGGTTTTAGTTTCACTGCCTTTAAGCAGGAAGGAAAGACTCCATTTGTTAATGAACTGTTGAAAATGTGGGCTAATGGTATTGCAATGAGGTCCCCCACATTTTTAATGACATAATCTGGAATCTCATCCACGCCTGTTTTGTTTTTAACTCTCTAATTGATAGTATAATTTCCTTATGGTTGGTTGGAGTAAGAAATAGGGAGTTGCAGTTTCTATTTTGATTTGATGGTGTTGTAGCAGGATTTTTATTTGAAGATTTTATGGCAGATAGTAATTTTTCACTAATATTTGCAAAGTATGTATTAAAAGCATTGGCTACTTCTTCTGGATTTGTAATTTTTTTGCCATCTTGGATTACCTGGAGATTTACATTTTGGGAGGTCTCATTTCCTACTTGTTCTCTATCTTCCACATGGCTTTCATTTTGTTCCTGGCCATTTTTATATGGTGATCATTTGTTGTCTTTTTTAGATTCTTTTATGACTTTGAGAAGCACTCTCTTATAATTCTTGAAATGCACCAGAAATTCTTCTGTAACATTTTGTGTTTTTGAGATTTCATAAAGTCTCCTCTTTTCAGCACATGATATTTTAATGCCTTTCGTCAGCCATGTAACATTTCTTTTTTTAGTTTTTAATGTTTGGTTTTTAACTGGAAAAGAAATATTGAAATAATGGGAGAATATTTCCATGAACATGTCAAACTTTTTCCATGTGTCCTCATAGTTGTCTATATCATTCCATGTTTCTTTTCTCAGTAAGTGCCTGAAGTGTTCTAGGTTGTGCTTGCTAAAATTTCAACCTTTTCTTGGCATTTTTTGTTCAGTATTTCCTGCAGTCTCTACTGGGAATTCAATAAACTGTGTATAATGATCACTGAAACCTGTATTCATATTTCCAGATTTGTATAAATACTGATCTGTATTAATTAGTATCTGATCTATAGCACTGCTTGACGATTTGGTGACTCTGGTGGGGGATTTGATAGTTGTATGTATATTGTAGGTTTTTAATAAGGCCTCAAGGTTTAATCTGCCTTTTGAGTTCTTGTTGAAATCTATATTAAAGTCACCACATATGATGGTTGTTTTACTAACTATTTTTATACTGTTAAGTGCCTTCTCAAGATTTTCAATGAAAGTAGTTACATTTCCATCTGGGTTTCTATATATGCAAATAACAATTATATTTAAATTTGTCAGTTGTGTAGCTTTAGTGATATAAAGCAGCTGCCTAAAATGTTAACATAATAAATATTCTAAATTTATACTTATTGGTTGTCTAAACTTTGATAAAACTAGGGCAAATAAAATAAACAAAACAAAATGCTATATATATTAATTTTCAGACCATTTTCTTTTCTACATTTTTCACTTACTAACCCAATCATCTTTGGTGTCAATTTTTTTAATCATCATACTAATGGCACACCTGTGAAATGTATATCTTCATTATCACAAATATTTGGCTGTTTCTTCCTGAATATTTTGTGATACCTGAGGTTGTGGCTTCTGTGGGACATTGAACACAGTTGTTCTATCTGAATACACAACAGATTTTGTTTCTGCGGTAATCTGAGAATATTACGGTGTCACATGCTTCCAAACATATTGTCTGCCCATTGCGCTCAATGGCTCTGTAGAACTAGCAGCTGACATAAAACACCCTCTTTCATTCACATTTTACATCATGATGAGTGTTGACAAGATGGCAGCACATAAGCATTCCACTGGCCCCTGTCTAGGCTTATCATTTCTTGTAAAAATTAATACTGTCGTTGAATAGTTGTCCAGTTTTAAAGTCAGTTCAATTCCAACTACAAATGGATTCAGGGTCATTCCATGTCAAATCAACCAATTGTACTACATGGTATGAACCATGACCTCTCAGATTTGGATGAAATTTTTTTTTTCAGGTAATGTACCCACAACACTAGTTTAAATTTGATATTTCAAATTTTCTGACTTTTGGTTTTTGAGTTTCAATGGTATAAAATAACAAATAAATCTCTGTTTTTGGTCAATCAATGATTGTTTTAAAATGCTGTAGCTGAAAGAGTATACAACCTAGAGAGCTCAAACTTGCACCATTGTTTTCTTCTAAAAATTTCCTTTAGTTTGATATGTAACATGACTATGCTACGTAAATCTGAAAATTTTAAACTATTCCAAAAAAAACATTTTTTAAATTTCCAAAATATGTACCCTCGGATTTTTTTTTATAAAAATTGTATATGTTGTGCAGTCCAACTGACTACATGCATGCAAAATTTCAAGGTGGGATCTCAATGGGTCCTTGTATAAAATAATATTTTACTACCACAATACACACTACTGAGGTGAAAAGCAGACTATTTATAGGCTATGAATACTAAGGTAGGCCTATGTAATTCTAACAAAATGAAATTATTATGTTAGCCTTTTTATGCAACATTACCCTTTTATTGTTTGTTAATTCATTAAATGATATAGTGTTGTTTTAATTTAATGTTCATGATTCTTTTAACTATGCATCAGAAGGAAGTAAACACATTTTAATTGGTAATATACGTGCTACAAGTTAAAATTTTTAATAAAGCCACTCACCTTCATCCTTAGTTGTAAATGGCAGAGATTATCTTTTTCTTGGTTTTCCAGTGTTATTTGTAATCATTTACAACAAATTCCTTATATTAGAAATTGGCATATAAGTAATTTCACTTGTGTAAAAGATTAACTTGTTGATATTTGCATGGCTAGAACTGTATTTCTGATACTAATTCGTATTTACAAAGTTAATACACATGGTATTTCTACAGCTTAGTGTTTAGTGAGGGTGGGTGTAATGTAATTTAAATGTGCTTCTTTTATGATCTTTTAAGATATTTTCTAAAGCGAAAGAAAACAACTTCATTTCTTTAGCACTTAAAGTGTAGGTTCGTCCTGTAGCTGTTGTTGGATTCGCTGTTTGTAAAAGGCAATCATCCAGACTAAAATAATAAGGCTTGACAGTAATTTGACTCTATGTGGAGGGTTTATATGAGTGAA
Source organism: Schistocerca nitens (assembly GCF_023898315.1). Lineage (NCBI taxonomy): Eukaryota > Metazoa > Arthropoda > Insecta > Orthoptera > Acrididae > Schistocerca > Schistocerca nitens. Next base: position 173,197,849 of record NC_064623.1, read on the forward strand.
ACTTTTGTGTTCCCACCATCGCTTTTGATTCATTAAACCAAGGAAGTAAGTATTCTTTGGTCAGTTCATAGTCCTCTGTTGTGCAATATTCAAAATCAATGTTTTTTATATTTTCCATGGCAAATACATAAAGTGATTTGGGTGTTAAGATTTGTTGGTCATATGGCCTTTGTAAGCTGGCTTTAGCAGCTAGCCACTTAACAGTTCTGCCAAGGCCATCGCATGCGCTCTTGCCATGGGATGTTGCAAAGAACTCCCACTCTGCCTCAACTTCAAAACAAGAGTTTTATGCAAACACAAATTAAGGATGTTTTTCTTATTTTTATATTGTGCAGTGCTGCCATCAGAAAAGTAAGTAATCTTTTTAAGTGCAAAAGGCAAGGTTTGCTTTATGATTTCTAGCAGTTTTTTCTGAAATTCATAGAAAGCGACTGTATTATGTTTCAGGCAATCTGATATGAAGACATACTGCAGATGTTTTAGTTTTCCCTCCCATTTATAATATATGATGAAAGGATGCAGTGTAGCTTGGGTGGTAGTCCAGTGGAATGATTGTATTTCATCTTGTACTACGAAAGAGTAGTTTTCTGCAAAATCACAGTTGACTACTAAATGGCCTTCAGTTAAATTGTCCTTGATTTTGCTGTAGTATTCGTTCTGCTGACTAGCTATAAATGAATGAGTTTTTACCTTCATTAGTGTGTCCAAAAACTCATCCATAAAGTCATCAGTACTTTTTACTACAGTTTCCATCAAACACGTATCTACAGTTACCGTTTTTTTGTAGGTAACTTCATCAATCATATCATCAGTGAACTTTGCAGTCAATAGATCTTTAAGTCTAGAGACACCAGGACATTCTTTACAAATATCCATAAAACAGTGTTGTGATGGTGGATTACACATCATCTTGACTAGGCAGGAATGATAAGATTTCAAAGCAGTTTTATCTCCATCCAAAACAAAATTTTGCATCTTAGCAGCATTCATCATTAGCTTAATGTTTTGGTGTAAGGTACACACACAAGCAGTATGTGTGCCTCTTCTCCCAGCCAGGATACAGTTCCTTGGTCTTAATTCGCAAAAATTGGAAAACCCGATTTTGTTTGCAGGGATCTTTTCCTTCATTAGTTTCTTGCAAATTTGCCAACACTTGCCTCTTTTGAACCTGGATCTTTCCATCTTTATTTCTTATGGTCACACAATCTTTTTTCCCTGGCATCATTCTACTAACATCATCAGAGTTGTAGAAGTCTTTTACACACTCAACAATATTCTCATTTAGAGTTCTTCCGGGTTTAGGATTAGGATTTGACAAAATTCCTTCTTCTTTTACTAACAGTTTTACTGCACAAGCCATGTAGTTCGTCACTCCAAATTCTTCTTCTATTTTCTGACAGCTCCTACTCATAGGTAAGATAGACAAAATCATCATGTTTTCACTTCTTTTTGTTGTTCGATTAAACTTTTCTTTTAACTGTTGAATAATCTCCGATTCATCTTCGGAATGTTCAGTAATAACTTCTTCAGGGCTCGCAAGGTAAAACTTCTTCTTCTGTTTTGTGTTTGTCACTAACCTTTTACCTACATACATCACATATTTTCATGCCACTAATGATTCCTAAGTCTAGAGAGCACATCCAGTCTGTTATATTTCTTAGTGATTGTACATGGACTTCTGTAAGGTAACAAATTCTACTATCAAAAAGTAAATATATATATACAACTTAAATAACTACATTTCTATTATTTGGAACATTCTAGAAAAAATAAATATTGTAAATAATCATATTTTATGGTGTTTGAAATGTTACCACATACATGGCACAGCGTACACTAAGACTACACCGCTCTATACTAGATCACTTGGACAAATTAACACTAAAACACAGTACAATATAGAGCACTCATAAGTGTTTTTGCTGTGATTATTTCATACACATTTTAATGTAGGGTCGAGGCCCCACTTACACCCACATTAATGACATGTTTTTAGTTTTGATCACATTTAACTTGTAGGAAATGAAAATATTAATCTTACCTCTCAATACATTAAGTTTCTTCTGATGCTTTGTGCAACATGCAGAATACAAAAAAAAGATTGTGTGTTGCTTAAAGGAAAACACTATTTAACTCAACTTCTGCAATACAGATCTTTTCGTTGAATGGTGACTTCAAACAGGACCAAACAAAGAAATGTTTCTATAGACAATTGAATAGCACATATCATATTGCATATTATAATCTGTGTTAGGACTGGCTGGTATTCCAAAGGAGCTTAAAATTGCACCTGTTACATCTAGGTGGCCATAGGTAGGGTAGTGGCCAAAACTAGAGCCTTGACCCTATATGAAAATCTCGCGTTTTTTTATAATAGAAAGTGAATGTTGTATAAAATCATAAAATTCTTAAGTTATTATTTTTTATATGTATTATTCTTGCATTAAAATATCATTTAAAGAATTAACAAACAATAAGAGGGTAATGTTGCATAAAAAAGGCTAACATAATAATTTCAGTTTCTTAGAATTACATAGGCCTATCTTAGTATTCATAGCCTAGAAATAGTCTGCTTTTCACCTCAGTAGTGTGTATTGTGGTAGTAAAATATTATTTTATACAAGAACCCATTGAGATCCCATCTTGAAATTTTGCATGCATGTAGTCAGTTAGACTGCACAACACATACAATTTTTATTAAAAAAAACGAGGGTACATATTTTGGAAATTTCAAAAAACTTTTTTTTTGGAATAGTTTAAAATTTTCAGATTTAGGTAGCATAGTCATGTTACATATGAAATTGAAGGGAATCTTTAGAGGAAAACGATGGTGCAAGTTTGAGCTCTCTAGGTTGTATAGTTTTTGAGCTACAGCATTTTAAAACAATCAACGATTGATCAAAAACAGTTTTATTTTTTATTTTTAAACCCTTGAAACTCAGAAACCAAAGGTCAGAAAAATTTGAAATTTCAAATTTAAACTAGTGTTGTGGGTACATTACCTGAAATAAATTCATCCAAATCTGAGATATCAAGGTTCAGACTGTTAGTTGATTTGAGATGGAATGACCCTTCAGGGAAATTGCAGTATAAATGTGATAGATGTTCCTACAAAGCCAAAGTACATGTTATACATTCCCATGGTTGGAAACATGTCCCGTGGTTGGCAACATGACTGCATAAATATTCAGTCAGATCTTGGTAAGATTTCAGCATGGTGCAGACATTGGCAGTTTGCTGTAAAAGTTCATGCAAATACCTGGTTGTAACACCTTGTAGGGATAGGAGATGGAATGATCACATATGGGTAAAGCAGCTGGTAGACTTCAGTTTATTGGTAGGATACTGGGGAAGTGTAATCAGTGTACAAAAGTGATTGCTTGCAAATCAAAAAGTGATTGCTTAAAAATCACTCATGTGACCCATCCTAGTATATTGCTCAAGTGCCTGGGGCCTGTACCAGATAGGACTAACAGGAGATATTGAAAATGTATACAGAGAAGGTCTGCACAAATGGTTACATGTTTGTTTAATCCATGGGAGACTGTCACAGAGGTACTGAAGGAAATAAGCTGGCAGACTCTTGAAGACAAACATAAACTGTCCCTAGAAAGCATATTAACAAAGTTTCAAAATCTGACTTTAAATGATTACTCTAGGGATATACTACAACCCCCTAGGTATCACTCACATAGGCATCATGAGAATAAGATTAGCATAATTGCTCCACTCACTGAGGCATTCAGTCAGTCATTCTTCCCTGCTCCATGCATGAATAGAGCAGGAAGAAACCCAAATAACTGGTTCAGTAGGATTTACCCTCTGCTGTGCACCACACAGTGGTTTGCAGAGTATAGGTGTAGAATTTGCTGTTCACTCACTACTCCCCTCCCTATACTCATGCTGTTCTCTGCCAAGCTGGTGTACTGTTGCCTCTCCAGCCCTTCCGTAACACCGTCCTTGAACAATTGTGAAAGAAGGACTGCAATATCTCCTAGGTCCAAGTCATATGCAACAACAGCAACTAATAAATAAAAGATACAATCATGATTCAGTCTGATTTTCAAATTGTTGCTCCTCCTGTGATCTACCAACATCTGTTGGTACTATCTCCACGACAATTGTTACTCCTGTAATTTAATCTCACAACAATTAGTGGCCTCAGCAGCCAGAGACTGGTCATGTGTGAGTTGCATTTGCATGTGTGTGTGTGTGTGTGTGTGTGTGTGTTTTGTCTATTTCTGATGAAGGCCTTGGTGGCTAAAAGCTCACTTTCAGACACTAGTTTTTTGTGCCTGTCTGCGACTCATCATTTCCGTTATATGCTGAGTAGCAACTATACTTCTCATAATACTGAATGTTTGTTATCTTTAAATTTAATCTTAATCTAGTTGTATCATTTGTTAATGTGACCTCATGTTTTTTATTGCTGAGATGTGATTCTGTGAGACAAAGGGGATGCCTTTAATGCCATGATGTTTTACTGTCCCTAGTAAAATTCAATGCTTTTGCAAAACGACAGAAAATGCCAACAGTGTAATTTTTCTTGTTTAGTTCTACAAGAACTGAGTTGGTGAGACCACATTTTGCTTTCTCTGTAGAGAGTACTTCAGTTAAGCTAAGCTGAAATGTTTTTGAAAGGTTACTATTAGGACTGGTGTTCAGCTGAACTGAAATGTTGATGGAAGATTCCTGCTAGGAAAGGTCCCACAAATTTAGAAAACAGGACAGGAGCGAAGCAAGTCTATAATTTAGAGATCGTGTATTTATTTCCATTTTTGTAAATGAATGTTGATATTGTGTACTTCGGTCTTTCAGAAAATGTGCCTTGACTCATAGCTTGATAGCATGGAATACTTTGAACTGGGGTGAGGGCAAGGGGTGGATGCGGCGCTGTCTAGTCAGTACAAGATTTCAGGATTTTGCACTATGTTCAGTTATTTCTATATAAGGTAATAATATTAAGCTTTTGTATCTAATACAGCAGAAAAGTGCGGCATGTGCTAAGGACAAATGGAAGCAGCACAATTCAGAGTGTACCAGAAGATGACGGAATGGTACTCTTATTTCCGCAGACATAAGAGTACAAGAAAGAAAAATGTAATTTTTTGGAGCTGTGTGGAGGGATTGGAAGTGTTGGAGAAATCATTTATTTCTTGAGTTCTGTGTTCCAGTCATAAGTTGAGCATTGTATCATTTTCTTTGTTAATATGTGGGTGTATTACAGATTTTGTGCAAAAAAGTAATAATTAGTTTATTGCAACCATTCTGTGCAACTCTCATACTGTTGCTATATTGCTGTGTTTCTCATTTTTCTTTAATCTGTATTTTCCATTGCAATCCAGTGTGTCAACAAAATTAAGTACTATAATGGTGGCAGTTTCTTGTGGTTTTTCTCAGCGAAAAATTGGTCGTTTGTTCATGAAAAATCATTATTGTGAGTGTTTAGAGAAATCATTTATTTCTTTAATTCTGTATTTCAATTACAAGTTGAGCATTGTAACATTTTTTTCTTTAATGATATATAAATAGTTCTTGTATTATTTTTGATTCAATAATGTAATAATTAGTTTATTTCAGTCATTCTGTGCAGATCTCATGCTGATGCTCATTGCTGTGATTCTGATTTATTTTCAATCAATGTTTTGCATGGAGGTTGAGTATTGTAACAGTGGTGGTTCCTTGTGTTATTTCTGAGTGAAAAATTGCTTATTTGTTCATGAAAAATCATTATTGTAATTGTTCATTAAAATGTAAATTTATGTCAGCTGAATTTGAACTTAACAGTTGTAGAATTGAAAAAATAAATAAATGGACAAAACTGCGATTTTCGTTTTATCATTTGCTCATGCTTAAAATCTTAGTACCTCTGCCATATTTATTACATGTCCATGTCCCCACATGCATGGTGGCGCTGGCAGCAGTCCACATATGCAGAGGTGTGTTGGTGCATATCAGAGTATGGTGCAGCGAGTAAGTGTGCAGACGTTTTTAAGACGTGCTAATGGTGACTGTGTGTTGAAAATGGCTCAGAGAACACCTATTGATGACGTTACGAGGAGTAGAATACTAGGGCAACTGGAGGCTGGTCAAAAACAGCAGGTCGTAGCACGGGCCCTCTGTGTGCCACAAAGTGTGATCTCGGGAGGATGGCAACGATTCCAGCAGACAGGAAATGTGTCCAGGCACTACAGCACGGGACGTCCACAGTGTACAACACCACAAGAAGACCGATATCTCAACCATCAGTGCCCACAGACGGCCACGGAGTACTGCAGGTAGCCTTGCTTGGGACCTTACCGCAGCCACTGGAACAGTTGTCTCCAGATACAAAGTCTACAGACGACTGAACAGACATGATTTATTTGCCCGGAGACCTGGAAGGTGCATTCCACTGACCCCTGGTCAAGTGAGAGCCCGTAAAGCCTGGTGTCAAGAACACAGTACATGGTCATTGGAACAGTGGTCCCAGGTTATGTTCACGGAAGGTCCAGGTATAGTCTGAACAGTGATTCTCACCGGGTTTTCATCTGGCGTGAACCAGGAACCAGATACCAACCCCTTAATGTCCTTGAAAGGGACCTGTATGGAGGTCGTGGTTCGATGGTGTGGGGTTGGATTATGATTGGTGCACGTACACCCCTGCATGTCTTTGACAGAGGAACTGTAACAGGTCACGTGTATCGGGACGTCATTTTGCACCACTATGTCTGCCTTTTCAGGGGTGTAGTGTGTCCCACCTTCCTCCTGTGGATGATAATGCACGGCCCGACCAAGCTGCCATTGTGGAGGAGTATGTTGAAACAGAAGATATCAGGCGAATGGAGTGGCCTGCCTGTTCTCCAGATCTAAACCCCATTGAGCACGTCTGGGATGCTTTCGGCTGAGGTATCGCTGCACGACTTCTAACCCCTAGGACACTTCAGGAGCTCCAACAGATACTAGTGCAAGAATGGGAGGCTATACCCCAGCAGCTGCTCGACCACCTGATGCAGAGTAAGCCAACCTGTTCTGTGGCCTGTGTACGTGTACATGGTGATCATATCCCATGCTGATATTGGGGTACATGCGCAGGAAACAGTGCTGTTTTGTAGCACATGCGTTTTGGGACAGATTTCTCAACTTATCACCAATACCATGAACTTACTGATCTGTGTAGTGTGTGTTCCCTATGTGTCTATGCTATTCGCGCCAGTTTTGTGTAATGCCACATTGTGTGGCACCACATTCTGCAGTTATCCTTAATTTATGAGCATGAGTGTAGTAGATATAATGGTTGAAAAGGTATGTTTTTAACATATTTGACGTGACCTTCTCAACAGATACAGTGCAATACAATATTGCAGTACCTGTGTTTGTAAGAAGTAAGATGCAGTGTTCATTCTGACACGCAAACTTGAAGGAACAGACACTGTGGTAACTAGAACAATTATGAAATAAAGGAAATGTATTCACAGTTGTGAATGTGGATGACTTCCAATTGTAGAATGGAATGTTGACACTGAAAATGGATGAATGCATGTCTGAAGGAACATTGCAGCATACTTCTTACAAACAGAGGTGCTCCAATGTTTTATTTATCTGCCGATAATAGGCTGGCAATTTTTGATTAAATGTCTCCCCTGTACAGAATTACAGCAAGTATATTAGTGTATGTGAATAACAGATGGGCAATGACATATCTGTAAGCTAGAAATCTAGGTTCGAGCCAGGTCTGGCATTGATTTTCAGTGTCATAATTCCTTTCTAAGACGGAGGTTGTCCGTATTCGCAACTGTGAATACAATTCCTAGATTCAGTTCACTTCCCCAAATGACACCTCAGTAATTAAAATGATCTTAGCCGTGAGTAATGGCACATTGCGTTCTCACTCAGTGTGATGGGTGTGTTCAGCATTTGCTTGTCATCTGATTGTCCAGGGAGCATGTTGAGTGTACTGGTCTGTCAACAACAATGCCACACTTGAGCTGCATGGTGGCCTCTGCAGAAACAGTCAGTCAGTCTGTGGTGAGCCAATCAGGAAGAACACAATATGAGAGCAACAGAGACTGCAGTGTGGATAGGAAGGATGGAGCTGCAAGTTCACTTATCCAGCATTGCAGCAGCCTGGTCTGCAGTCCTGGACCAAGCTAGTACCTAGTAGCAGCTTGTTATCTACACACATACATATTGGTTCCCGGTCCAAGGCAGTACCTTGTGTCTTGGCTCCAGTGAAAGACCTCACAGACTGTACACTGAATTCTACAAGGAGTGTTCAGTAAGTAATGCAACACATTGTTTTCCTAAAAACAGATTGGTTTTGTTCAGTTTTCAAATACACCATATTATTCCCCACTGTTTTGGCTACAAAATCCTATTTTTCAATGTAATCTCCATTCAATGCAACAGTCTTGTGGCACTTTCCTGGGAGGGTCCATATACTCACACGGTACCACTCTACTGGTCAACATCGGAGCCAAGTTGTTACATGTTCCATAGATGATCTGAATAATTATTTTATTGAAGTGATAAGGAACATTTCAGTACATAGGATATGTATACATGATTAGTGGTAGCATTAATGAACACATTATTTTTAGTCTTCTTATGCAACTACACTTTTATTATTTCTTTCCTTTCTCAGACGTTATGTCTAGTTAAAAATGGAAAGTGACGCGGACCTGGATCAAGCGTGACTTCCTTTCAACTGTACGGTATATGTTACATTGCATTTAGGAACTTTCGGGCAATTGAACGTGTATCAATAATTACAGATTTCTGTAGTTGTATATATACGTTTGGATGTAGCTGTATTGCGTTGATGTACTGGTGGATATTGTGTGGTATGACTCCTGTAGTTGATAGTGTAATTTGTACAATGTCAACTTTATCCTGATGCCACATGTCATTGACTTCCTCAGCCAGTTGGATATATTTTAAAAATTTTTCTCCTGTTTTATTCTGTATATTTGTTGTATTGGGTATGGATATTTCGATTATTTGTGGTAATTTCTTCTTTTTATTGGTGAGTATGATGTCAGGTTTGTTGTATGGTGTTGTTTTATCTGTTATAATGGTTCTGTTCCAGTATAATTTCTATTCATCATTCTCCAGTACATTGTGTGGTGCATACTTGTATGTGGGAATGTGTTGTTTTATTAATTCACGTTGTATGGCAAGTTGTTGTTGTATTATTTTTGCTACATTGTCATGTCTTCTGGTGTATTCTGTATTTGCTAGTATTGTACATCCGCTTGTGATGTGATCTACTGTTTCTATTTGTTGTTTGCAAAGTCTGCAGTTATCTGTTGTGGTATTGGGATCTTTAATAATATGCTTGCTGTAATATCTGGTGTTTATTGTTTGATCCGGAGTTGCAATCATGAATCCTTCTGCCTCACTGTATATATTGCCTTTTTTTAGCCATGTGTTGGATGCATCTTGATCGATGTGTGGCTGTGTTAGATGATAAGGGTGCTTGCCATGTAGTGTTTTCTGTTTCCAATTTACTTTCTTCATATCTGTTGATCTTATGTGATCTAAAGGGTTGTAGAAGTGATTATGAAATTGCAATGGTGTAGCCGATGTATTTATATGAGTGATTGCTTTGTGTATTTTGCTAGTTTCGTTCTATAAAGAATTTTCTTAAATTGTCTACCTGTCCATAATGTAGTGAATATAATAGAAGGAAACATTCCACGTGGGAAAAATATATCTAAAAACAAAGATGATGTGACTTACCAAACGAAAGTACTGGCACGTCGATAGACACACAAACAAACACAAACATACACACAAAATTCAAGCTTTTGCAACAAACTGTTGCCTCATGAGGAAAGAGGGAAGGAGAGGGAAAGACGAAAGGATGTGGGTTTTAAGGGAGAGGGTAAGAAGTCATTCCAACCCCGGGAGCGGAAAGACTTACCTTAGGGGGAAAAGGTTCCCCCTAAGGTAAGTCTTTCCGCTCCCCGGATTGGAATGACCGGCACGTCGATAGACACACAAACATACACACAAAGTTCAAGCTTTCGCAACAAACTGTTGCCTCATCAGGAAAGAGGGAAGGAGAGGAAAAGACGAAAGGATGTGGGTTTTAATGGAGAGGGTCCAATCCTGGGAGCGGAAAGACTTACCTTAGGGGGAACCTTTTCCCCCTAAGGTAAGTCTTTCGCTCCCGGGATTGGAATGACTCCTTACCCTCTCCCTTAAAACCCACATCCTTTCGTCTTTCCCTCTCCTTCCCTCTTTCCTGATGAGGCAACAGTTTGTTGCGAAAGCTTGAATTTTGTGTGTATGTTTGTGTTTGTTTGTGTGTCTATCGACATGCCAGCGCTTTCGTTTGGTAAGTCACATCATCTTTGTTTTTAGATATGTCTATAATGTAGGTTTTTTATGTTGATAAATCCCCTTCCTCCCTCCTTTCTGCTTAATGTGAATCTTTCAGTCGCTGAATGTATGTGATGTATTCTATATTTGTGGCATTGTGATCGTGTAAGTGTATTGAGTGCTTCTAGGTGTGTGTTACTCCATTTCACTACTCCAAATGAGAAGGTCCATATTGGTATCGCATAAGTATTTACAGCTTTTGTCTTGTTTCTTGCTGTCAATTCTGTTTTCAGTACTTTTGTTAGTCTTTGTCTATATTTTTCTTTTAGTTCTTCTTTAATACTAGTTTTATCTATTCCTATTTTTTGTCTGTGTCCTAGATATTTATAGGCATCCGTTTTTTCCATCACTTCAATGCTTGTATTGGCTGTGATGTGATATTATTTGAATTTGTTTGGATATTAAGTGTGGTTTTCCAATTTTTCATTACTGTGTTTAGGAACTGTATCAGTTTAGGATCTACTTTGTATATTTCCAATATTTGTAGTAACCATGAGTGGGGTACACTATCAAAAGCTTTTTGGTAATCAATGTATGAGTAGTGTTTTTGCTTGATATGTCACCTCTGCATCTATTATCAGTTGCTCTTTACGTCCTCGTGCTCCTTTGCACAGGCCTTTTTGTTCTTCATTTATAATTTTGTTCTGTGTTGTATGTGTCATTAATTTCTGTGTAATGACTGAAGTTAATATTTTGTATATTGTTGGTAGGCATGTTATGGGGCAATATTTTGCTGGGTTTGCTGTGTCTGCTTAATCTTTAGGTTTCAGATAGGTTATTCCTTGTGTAAATGTATCAGGGACTGTGTATGGGTCTGCAATGTAACTGTTAAATAATTTATGGGTTCAAATTAATGATATGAATATAATAGAAAGAAACATTCCACATGGGAAAAATATATTAAAAAAGATGCTGTGACTTACCAAACGGCAAAGTGCTGGTAGATAGACACAATAAAAACACACACACAAATATCAAGCTTCCGCAACCCATGAATGTGTCTGTTTCTGCTTGCATCAACCGTGGGTTGCGAAAGCTTGATATTTGTGTGTGTGTTTGTGTGTTTTTTATTGTGTCTATCTACTAGCGCTTTCCTAAGTCACAGCATCTTTTTTAATATGTTAAATAATTTAGTTAGATATGAATGTGTAGAGGTGAACTTCTTTAGCCAGAAATTTGCTATTTTATCTTTTCCAGGGGCTTTCCAGTTGTGCATAGAATTAATTGCTCAGGTGACTTCATGCTGCAAAATTATCACTTCAGGCATTTGTGGTATCATCTTGTATGTGTCTGTTTCTGCTTGCATCCACCGTGCATGTCTGTTATGTTTTACCAGGTTTGACCATATGTTGCTCCAGAAGTGTTCCATGTCTGTTATGTTTGGTGACTTGTCTATTTTAATGTGTGTGTTATCTATTGTCTGGTAAAATTTCTTTTGGTTTGTGTTGAATGTTTGGTTTTGTTCCCTTCTATTTTCACTTTTTTTGTATCTTCTAAGTCATTTGGCCAATGCTTGTAATTTCTGCTTCTTTTCACCTAATTGCTCTATTGCTTCTTGCTGTGAGACTTTACCTAACCTTTTTCATTTTTTGTCTGATCTTTCATTTCTTATAAATTGTGTTAGCTGTCCGATGTCTTTTCTCAGTTTTTCTATTCTGATCTGTAGCCTGTGTTGCCATGCTGGTTTTGTGGGTTTCTTCTGTGTGTTGGTTGGTTCTGATCTCTGCCTATTTAGTGTAGTGAGTGCTCCTATATAAACCAGTAGTTGTAACTCTTCCATAGTTGTATTTTCATTTATTTTGTTGTGTATGATTGTGTTGATAGTTGTTATTGTTGTTTCGAGGTGTGGGTTATTTGGTGGTCTATGCAAGAATGGTCTAATGTCTGTATTTGTGTCTTTGCATTCTATATATGTCAGCTGAAATTTTTCTTCTATGTCTAACCTGTGTGTCACTTCGTGTTCTATTTGTGCTTGTTCTGGTGGCTGTCTTAAGTTTTCGTTTTCCTTTGATTGTTTAATTGATGTGTGTTGTTCTTTGTTTGTTTGCTCTGGGATATTTGAGTCCATTACTGTATTTTCTTCTTCTTCTTCTGATTGCACATTATTTTGTTCCAGTATTTGTTGTACTTGTTGTTTGATGTTTCCTCATTCTGACTGGGGTATCCTTTTATTTTTGATTATAACACGGATATGATCAGCTAGTCGTTGTTCTGTTAAAAATGTTAATTCTGGGTATCTGGTGATAAATGTTGTGTGTATTTGTGATCTGTATCCAGTTGTTCCTAAGTTTGTTGGTTGGTAATAACAGAACATGAGGTGTCGGTTAACTTCATCCGACCATCTCATCCTCTGTCTTTGTTTTCCTTCTAGAGTGGTTGCAGGAAGCATGTCCTGCAAAACACCTCTATTTGGATTTAAATCATTTTCCGTGTGGCTAGCAGTGTCGTTACCATTGTGGACGGGCATAGGGTTCAGGCGTCGTCCCCGACCTTGACAGCACTTGTCCGAGGCTCCATTAGTTCTCTCCTCAACCAACTAATCACACTAAAAGGGGGTTGGACCTATTAGTGGTTTGTTCTTTTCGTTACCTTTTACGACTGGCAGAACATACCGGAGGCCTATTCGCCTATTCTTTTCCCGGGCCTCCGTGGGAGCAGGAGACATGACTTTAAATTAACATTTTATGTTATTGTGAAAATGATCAAGAATTTTTGTTGCTGCTTATTGAACTTGTTTCTGAGCCAGCAACAGCTTTAACAATAGGTAATAAAGATCAGGTTCCCTTTACTGTTGTCGTTCCCAAATTGTGATGAATTGTTTATATGTATTGTGATGGAACAGTGAAAATGAAAATGAAAATGACTAGGTCCCCGAAGAGGTATCTACATGATGTCCATGGGTGAAAACCACATATTATTCTTATTGCTTGCTTTTGTGGAAATTTGGTGGTAAGGTCTTATGGGACCAAACTGCTGAAGTCGCCAGTCCCTAAGCCTACGCACTACTTAATCTAATGTAAACTAACTTACGCTAAGCATGACACACACACCCATGCCTGAGGGAGGACTCGAACCTCCGCCGGGGGGAGCTGCACAGACCGTGACAGGGCGCCTCAGACTGCGTGGCTACCCCTCGCGGCTTGCTTTTGTGCAATCAATACTTTATTTCTAAGTGTTTGGTTACCACTGAAATTCATTACAGAAGACATTACCGAGCAGAAATACGGAAGCCAGTTGATAACGTTTGTTTCCAAGAGTAGCAATTATATGAAGATTAAAAACTTGTAGCATCTCGACACGAAGTGACACTTCTTTGATTACTTTCTTTGGCTTTGCATTCTGTCTTTCTTTGCTTGTGCCATGTTCGACATCCAATTCTGTATTCACTCTGTTCAGTGCCCAAATAAATGTTCATTCTCACTCTGAAAGTGTGTTATTACAGTTCTATGACATCTAAACCCTCAGTGGCGACCCCGACTTTGACATCGTACATTCAGGAATTATTTTGTGCTTATTTTCATCGTTCGTGTGCCAGTCCACATTGTCTTCAGAGCAATGGACCTACCAGTGCCCTTTTTATGCTTGTGGCATGCACCCTTTTAACAACGCTTGCATGTATACAAGATTTCTCAATGTACAGTTGGTTAAAAGTGAACAATTTACTGGCCCCTGCAATGCCAGTGGCCACTTAACTGTTACCAGCCCAACATGGCCACCTTCATATGCTACTGCGCAGCAACGCCAACCGCCCGGACAGTGCACGCCGCTCACCAACATTGTGAACGATAATCGTGTGAAGGACGTCCTCCAGGAAGCAGTCACTTTCCGGTTGGTCTGATATGTGCAGACACAGTTCAAGAACTATACTTCGAATGATCATGCATATGGGGTTGCACCACATTCTTATAGGCTTCAGTGCAAACCCCCCCCCCCCCCCCGCCCCCTCCCCCTGCATGCTCTGCACGCTGTCTCAGCGACACCAGTTGTCTCAGCTGCGCCGGTCTCCGCGACCATCGCTCCATGGTCACACCACGATCACCTTCCGCCTGCCCCCATAATGGCACTGGTCATTTCGTCTGCGCCAGCTTCCGCATCAGCTCCCCCTTGGCTGCTTCGCAATCACCTTCTACCAGCTGTTGTAACGGCACCGGCCATTAACACCCGCACTGTGCCCACCTCCGGGCATGCAGTTGTAACACATTCTGCTATCCATTACACCAGCTCACTCCACATCATGTGCTGCTTACGGCCGCCCCCCAATGCAGACCTCGGACGACGCAACGCTCACTGTTACTGCAATCCCGGTGTCGGGGGCTCCCTCCACCGCCGACACAGTTCTTTGCCCACAGTGCTATGTAAAAATGTCTTACCTGGCAGATCTCCTAAGCTGCCTGTGTTGCAAAAGGACAACCCTAGGACTTGGTTCACACTGGTGGACCATCTACAGGATGCAAGGAATTTCGGATGACGATGCACATTTTGTCTGCCTGGTGAGCGACCTCCACACCCATCCAGACCTCATCAGTGATCTACTACTCTTGCTGCCTGCCTCGCCCCAGTATTTAACGGCAAAAACATTACTTATTGAACACCTTTCTCGCTCCCTGGCAGAGGCTATTCGCCACATCATCCATGACGAGCACCTCGACAACCATAAACCTTCACAGCTTTGGCAGCTTGTTTGTGCACTAGTCGATGATAAAACACTCCCCGACACAGTGCTTTGGTCTTTGTGATTGGTCAAACTACCATCAGACCTGCAACTATACCTGTTTTCTCACGTCACAGACCCTCCCGAGTTTTGCTTACGCATGGCCAA
Organism: Schistocerca nitens; assembly: GCF_023898315.1. Taxonomy (NCBI): domain Eukaryota; kingdom Metazoa; phylum Arthropoda; class Insecta; order Orthoptera; family Acrididae; genus Schistocerca; species Schistocerca nitens. Next base: position 173,213,033 of record NC_064623.1, read on the forward strand.
TTAGGCATACACAATCATATCACCGACACTGACTGTCACAGATGACAGCCCTGTCACCAGCAGTTGGCATGCCTGCAGCTTTGGTCCTGCACTCTGCCAACAGAGACAGCACGCTCGCCTCAGCACCTTAGCTGCCTGTCAGGAGCTGCCACCTAGCAGCCTACATGAGGTATTGCCTGCGGTCCCCCCAACAGCTGCCAACCTCACCCAAGCAGCAACCTGATCAGCTTCCTGCCCTGATGCAGTCAGCTGCACTGTGTTGGTTCCACGCTATTATAGGGACACTGCCTGCAACTGTCGCGCACCTTGTGGCTTTCCCAATTGACACCAGTGTGCGTGCTTAGGCACCACGTCCTACCATGACTATTCACGGCGCCTACCGTCCGATACCGCACCTCTTGCTCTGGTGGTGCGACACCTCTGCATCACTGACTTTTCATTGGGCACTGACTTTCTCATTGACACCAGCACCATGTCAGCGTTATCCAGGCCAAGCACGCGGGCAACATGCTTTCTTCTCCTAACCTCAATTTGAATGCTGCAAATTACTCACCTATCATGGTCCTCGGATCCATCAAGATGTCGCTTCATCTATCACCAAGCGCGACGATTCCTTGGATCTTCCACGTCGCCAACGTGGACAAACTTGTGCTTGGGTTAGACTTCGTACACCATTACGAACTTTGGCCAGGCCTACAGGCTGCTACGCTCTGCCACGCGTCTGCTTCTACCATACTGTGTTCGAACAAACTTGGCATGTCTCTGCTCTCTAGCTGTTTGGCTACGCTTTCCACATCTGCATCTCTGCTTGAAGGTATTACGCCACATCACTCCGATTTACTGGACGTCCAAAAACAGATCGGCGGGCTCCGCACAAAAAACGTAGAGCTACGCTCCCACATTGCTACCACCTCCACTGAATTGGCTCACACACGGAGTACCTTATGCAGCCTCTCTACAGAGTCTCGCCTTTCAACACCACCTCCCTCTCCTACTGTGTCTTCACTCTGCTTCACTCCTGTGTCGAGCTGAACTTTCCCTGCTGCTGGTTCCATGCTGATGCAGTTGGACCGTCAGGCCGCTCCTCAGTTTGCAGGCCCTTCTCATTGCGTGACCGCCAAGCCATGCACTCCATCGTCGTCTGCCGCTGATGCCCTCCCCACTTCACTCTGTCCCGGTACGGATGCTCATGTTCTCGCTTTGCGAGATCCCTCGCGTTTCTTGGTAACCGCACCGTGTCCTCAGTTGTCGCCTACTGCCGATGCTCCGCACACACCATCCTGGCATGCTGAGGTCAGTCAACCACCGCCGCTCGTACCCCCCCTCTAGCCCCTCCATGCGTGCCTCCCTTTGCGGGTCTCGGCAGTCAGGTCACCGAATCCGCACTACGGATGACCCGCCCATATGTCACAAAGCTCGACATCTCAACGCTTCAAAATTGGTACGAGTAAATATAGTTTCTGTTCATCGAGTAAAGCCTGTGTGGTTCCTCCTGGAGCCACTCCCTGCCTGCGCTGATGCCTCGCCCGCCGCTGCCATGGCCCCCTTCGACCCGCCACTACCTGAAGATGCACACTTTGGGTGCCGGACGCCGCCTCCGCCTCCATCCAAATATCTTTTTGTGGATGTGTGTTAGCTTGGCCCCTCTGTGCTTCCCACTGCTAGGGGGCGGGGGGCTCTGGCGTCTCTGATGCGGAGTGACTCTTCTTTTATTACTTTCTTTGGTTTTTCATTCAGTCTGTGTTCACTCATGCCATGTTTGACATCCAGTTCTGTATTCGCTCTGTTCAGTGGCAGAATAAATGTTCATTCTGACTTTAAAAGTATGTTATTTAAGTTCTGTGCCACATATAACCCAGAAACTTAATTGTTCGAGAAACTCAGTACATGATTTAGTCCTTCCAATTCAAATTTTCATCAATATATAACCCAAAAATTTGGAGCATTCTACTCTATATACTCACTTATGCTCATGTGCTATATCAGTTGTTGGGTGAGTCTTATTTCTTGTACAGGTCTGGATGTAGTATGTTTTTTCTAAATTTAGGGAGAATCCATTTTCAGAGAACCACTTAATAATTCTTTGGAAAATATCATTCATCAATTCTTCTGTTGCTTTCTCACTAATGGGATTTATTGTAAAACTAGTATTGTCTGCAAAATGTACCAGTTTTGTTGTTGAAGGCTAAGTGGAGGGTTCACATTCATAAAGAATAGGGGGAGACACAAAATTGAATCCTGTGGGTCTCTTTCTGATTCTGCCCTCCCCCCCTTACCCAGTCTCTAAACTTTTCTCCCTTTCTGTCAGTATCTGAATTATTGAACACAACCTTTTGCGTTCTGTTTGTTAAGTATGTTTCAAACCAACTGTGTGTAGGGCCATCAATTCAATAAAACTTGAGTTTTTTAAAAGACTAACATGATCTATACAATCAAATGCATTGGATAGATGACAAAAAATACCAACTTATGATGTATTATTATTTGAGGATTGTACTATTTGATGAGCGAGTGTATAAATATCATTCTCAATCAAGTAACCCTTCTGGAATCGTTAAGTAAATTATTTCCACCTAAAAGTATGACTACTCTTGAGTACATTACTTTCTTAAAATATTTTGGAAAAATATTTCGACAAGGAAAGTGGATATATTTGTGTGAGTTTCGTCTTGTTATCTTTCTGATGAAGTGGTTTAACAACTACTTATTTTAACCTGTCTGGAAAAATTTCGTGTGCCAGTGATGCATTAGATGTTTCACAGAAGACATTACTTATTAAGCTGAAGCAACTTTTCAGAATTCTTTCTGAAATTCTATCAATCCCACATCAGATTTTGTTTCTTAAAATTTTTATTATTGTATTAATTTCAGTGGAGGGTGTATTGTATTAATTTCAGTGAAGGATGTTGGTGCTCCTTCTACTTGCTTAAGGTTTTGTTGGTTGGTTCTTCGATTTGAGGGAGCGGACCAAACAGCAAGGTCATCGGTCCCATCAGATGAGGGAAGGATGGGTCAGGAAATCAGCCGCGCCCTTTCAGAAAACTATCCCAGCATTTGCCTGAAGCAATTTAGGAAAATCATGGAAAACTTAAATCAGGATGACCAGATGTGGGTTTGAACCATTGTTCTCTTGAATGCAAAACCAGTGAGTTAATCACTTTGACGCTTCACTCGGTAAAAGTTTTGTGGAATAACATTTTTAATATATTCTCGTGCTTCTTTGACTGAACCTCTTAATTATATATGTGCTACTACATTTAGAAAATGATTTTTAAAAGAACTTGCCAATTTGTGTATTAGCAGTTACAACAAATTGTTTAGTTTAATTGTTAGGGTATCTTGTAGACTGACTGGCTGTTCAGTTATCTGCTTGACAGTGTCCCATATAGTTTCAATCTTTTATCTGCATTATTTATTTCTGTCAGGACATCCCTACTTCTGGACACTTTAATGACTTTCCTTAAAATAGTATAGTTCTTTTTTTTTTTTTTCTAATGGAAGTAATGTCAGATCTTGGACTTACTCTGGCCTTTACCTTTACTTAAATTTGTCTCTTGCTCTTACATGAGATTTTAATTCCCTTCGTTATCAGTGGCTTATTTTTTTATATCTCATTCAGATAATTTTTAGGAAAGCAACTTTCAGATATTGTCACTAATTTAGTATGGAATAAATTGAATTGACTTCAGCGTCTCTTTCTACATATATCTCATTTCATACTACCCCTTTTAGCTTACCCTTAAAACATTGTATCCTGTTCTCATTAATAAGCCTCACTGCTTTATATGAACCTACGTCAGGACTGTAAGATGTCATACTTTTAATTTCCATTGATTGTGCATCATGATGAGACAGTCCAATGGCAACTGGGTACAACATTGTTTGTTTCAGCCTGAACACTGTGTACAAAAACGATATCAGTCAGTGTGCTACTACTTTGCTGCATATGATTAGGAAAACTAACTATTGAAACTAGATTGAAACACTCAAATAATAACTCTAGATCATTTTTCTTGACCACATATTTTGAGAAATCTACATTGAAAAACCCACAAACTACTAACTGTTTCTTCTTGTCTGACAGATAGCTCAATAACACATCTAGATTTCTCTTAAATAACTGAAAGTTTCCTAGAGGTGATCTGTAGACTGTTACAATTGTCAGGGAAGTATTCTGCAGCAACAACTCCCAAGCTCATACTTTGAGGTTCTACTCAACACAATAACTATTTGTTTCAATATTTTTGACTTTGTGTCCAACTATTACATGTGTTACAACTCTTCCTTTTCTCCATGTTAGCTCTGCACAAAGGTTATGTTAGTCTGTAATATGTGATATTTAACCTCTCCATCCTTGTGGTTACAATATGTTCAGAGAGGCACAGAACACCTATAACATCAGAATTTTCCACATCTTCTTGGCATATAGTAAGTTCATCTATCTTGTTTTTCAACCATCTACTGTTCTGACGAAACAAATTAATTTAATTTTTCTGGAAACTGGTATACATATTATGGTCTTGTACTGCTCTAAATGTCTTTCAATACTCTGTCTGTAACCTGACACTAAACAAAAAAACGTGAGCCTCTGATTCAAGTAATCACATGGATTTTGTTTGTTTGTGGCCTCCCATACACTTCCTGCAAGGCGCTCAGCTAAACTTTCCTTCCCCTCCTATGCAAGTGATTATTGTATCCCCATCTCTGAACTGCAGCAACAGCCACTGCACAGATATAAGAGTTTATTTCAGTGAAAATCAATTCGCTTCTTCCTGTGGAGCGCATCTTTCATTGGACCAGATAGATGGAAGTAGGAAGATGTGAGACACAGGCTGTAATACGGATGAGGAGGAACAGTCCAGTGAAGTATTGTGTGTGCAGACTTCTGTGAGGCCTTGCACTGTCATGGAGAAGCAGAAGTTTGTTTGAATTTTGGTGGTGACAAACATGCTGAATCCATTTCTTTAATATCCCGAGGGTAGCCCAATGCAGTTAACAGTAGATTGTTGCACCATGAGGAAGGAAATCAAACAAACTAAATAACTCAGAATCCCAGAAGACCATCACCATGACTTTATAGGGTGTATTCGTAGACAAGGAAAAAAAAATCCCGGATATTTCCCAGATTTACCAGTTAAAAATTCACTTTCTCCCAGATGAAATCACACTTTTTCTGTGTTATTAAGTGACAGTATATTTTCCCTTGGAACTGTAAAACTTATCAATCCTTGGAATGGTTATGTTTTTGTACATGGCGTAGAACTTCCCGGCACTTTAGAAAACGAAACTCAGGGAAGAAAACCCCTTTTGGAAAGATTTTTGTTGTGCATAAACATGTACGCTGTATATTTTCGTATTACGAAAGTGTAAATTCGAATTCCACGAAACATCACATGTTACTTTCCGAACCATGTAATCGAGATTGCGATGCGCTTTTGTAAGCCACTCATAGCTCATGTCACGTGATCCCACTAGCCGATGACAGCGGATATTCAGACTGCAGGACACATGATGTAGTCAACTAATAGCAACATCACTGTTAAGTAGCGTGGATACACAAACAGGAAAAATTAAATTTGCTACAAGAAAAGCAAAGCTTTCACATATAATGTTGATATTTTTTGTGCATGTTACACTTTAAGGTATATCACACAAATGTGCCAGTAAAAATTTTAGCCGAGTCCAGTGACTTGTCCTCAAAGTTTTCCACAAACAAATTAGCTACCGCAGAGGAGGGAGCTTCCGTAGCACTACATCAATTTGCTCATAATGACGACATGAATGTCTGATCTTCTGGGCTGGAAATACTTCTAAATGGCTCGTCATCAAACGCTCTGTGATTTAAGAAATTCATCATACTTTCTCACACATAGTTCAACTTGCGAAGAAGGTAATTTACTTTGAAAATAACACTTTTCAAACCACCATTCACAATTTTTTCCCGCGACCTGTTAGAAATAGGTTCGTTACAGTAGTCGTCAGAGAACGCCATATAACAAACAGGTGCCACCACGCTTTGGCAGCTGCTATGACGCAGGAAGCCCGTATGTTCGTATGTGTAAAACATTAAAAGACCTTACATTATGTAATAAAGAAAAGAGACATCAGAGGATACTCAAAGAGCATCGGAATTTCGTGAACCATACTAAAATGGGACATTTAAAGTGCATACGTAAAGAGCAATTTTTATATCCAGATTCCCAATGAAGTAGGCCTCGACCTGATATTAAGCTTTTCAGTGTGGGTTTCGGGATGTAAATTTTCTTTCAGTACCAGTACTGTATTAACTCATTTTTGATTCTTTATTGTGGCATAATGCCATGCATGCTAGAAGATGAAAATGTGCACTTGAAATGCAGCGAACAGTTGAAATTTTTGCCAATAGTGAGGAACCAAACATTTCGTTTCAAATACATTGAATGCCTCAGCATAAAAACTTAATACAAGTCAAATTTCTGCAGCAAACCAACAAAACTAACTTCATTCTCCTACAAGGTGATTAACGCATGACTGTCAGAAAAGTGGAAATAAAATAAAATCTGAAACTAATAACGTTTATTAGCCTTCTGTAGTTACATGACTGTATTTTAATTCACTTGATAGCTCCTGGCCACAGAAATCCCTTTTTTTTTTTACGTGAGAGCAGTAATGGAAGAGAAAACAGCAAAATCACTAAATGTAGACACGGGTCACGTGGAGACTACACACTTGCACAATGTAACTCGGACTGCTCTGTGCATCAGCCTCGGATCTACGATATTTTTGAACTGGGGCAATACTAAGATAGTAGCATACACTACGCACGCTTTCAAAAATTAACGTTGTTGAAAAACCGACAGGGATGCGTTTCAAAATCATATGAGTAATCAATAGATCAACATGCCGTTGGATGCTAGGAGCTTTGTGAAACAAGGTTTTTTATTCTCAAGATTATGAATTTGCCCCCCCCCCCCCCTCCGCAATTGTCATCCGGGTCAGATACATCGGTTTGCCCTCCCTTCCCATCCTCCCCCCCCCCCCCCCTGCTGCGAATGCGTGAATCTGGCAGCTTGGGCACGACATTAAAATTTTTCCCGGTAGCATCTAGCTGCTTGCTGCGACTGCTTACACAGCCAAGAGCCACATTTCTGTAGCCAGAAGGGGGAGAAGGTACAACTCATACGCCACTCGACTGCGCATGCGCATGAGCCTGCTCGTAACTGCTGTAACGAATCTAATTTAAACAGTTGTGTCGTCACACTCATCTGAGGCATTTTGTTGTTATGAAGCACTGTATAGTCTTCCTAAAGCCTTTAACACATTGCTGTTGACAAACACTTGTATGAGCACTGTGTTTTGTTGGTGAATATGCCACATTTCGATTACAATTTATGTTTTATTTTCATATTTTTTTCTCGTTCACATTTGATTGTTGTAGTATTATTCTGCAGTAGTGGGATACAGTGATATCCGTTGTTAGAATATCAATTCTCATCAGTCAAGATTACAAAAATTTAACTGAAAACTAAAACAACGAAAAATTCCCAGAATTCTAAAAAATTCACGGGTTTTTCCCGGTTTTCTCCCGGATGAAAAAATTCCCGGGTTTTTCCTGGATCTCCCGGGTGTCCCGGGTCGTATACACCCTGCTTTACCACGTGAAGGTGCAGCTTTGAACTTTTTCTTTGAAGGAGAGGTAGTGTTGTGCCACTCCACTTTGTTACCAGTTTGAAGAGATGAATCCATGTTTCATCACTTGTGATGAAGTTCAACCAAATATTGTCATGGTCAGCCTTTTAATGCACAAGCAGTTACACACAGATGGGCCTTCAACGCTGTTTATGGTCCTCTATTACGTGACGAGGAACCCGTCGGGCACACATTTTTGAGTTCCCCAAATGGTGGATTGGTGTCTCAGCACTACCAACATACACATGCAGTTGTACAATGAAGTGTTTGATTGTGATCCATTTATCAGCTTGAATGAGTGTGTCCACATGTTCCAACATCGCAAGAGTCACAGCTGTGTGCGGTCGGCCTGCACATTGGAGACCAGAGAGGTTTGAGCAAACTTTTTGCGATGATGACAGACACTGTGCCCAGTGACTCGTCATGCTTTTCTTCATTTCCAGGTCTGCGTAGACATTCTGCAAGCATGAAGATTCCATGATGTCCCACAGCAAATTCCTCATTTTTTTAGCCAAAAATTGCTGAGAAAAAAAGAAAGTGTTGCATTACTTATCGAATGCTCTTTGTACACACGGTGTGTGCTCAGGAACATTGGTGCACACGAAGAGTGTCATGATAGTGGTGATGGATGCCAACATTCGTTATTAAAACTGCCTGTCATTTGACTGCGATACGCCTATAAGTGATACAACCAGCCGGCTGGCTTTTAAGGTCAGGAAAGGATAAAGTACAGCTATGAAAGGATAAATTAAACAAGACAATGAAAGTTTTGCACAAATCATGAAGTGTGAGAATAAAATGGAAATATAAATCATTTAGCAAGTCTGTGGTCTTTCTAAAATTTGTCTATGGTATACTGTAACAGATGAAGAAGAAGCAATGGAGATTGTCACCTTGGGTGCACCTTTCACAATAAATGAAGCCTGCTAGTGGCAGTGTTGCCAACTCAGTATTTACCATGTGCCTACACAACACATGGAAAGCACACATGTCAGCCCCAAGCTGTATCTATGTTTCACCGAGGGCAGATTGAAGTGGCCCGGAGGCTCAGCATGATCATTTTGGAAACTCCACGACTTGTCGAGTGTTTAAGGAGTGCTGTGGTGAGTGGACTCAACATGTGGTGAAGTCGAGGTGAAACAACGTCCAAATGTCATGGGGATGGGCAGCCACCCCTGATTACAGATGACGGATGTCGTAGGCTGGGCAGACTGGTAAAACAGGACAGGCGGTGAACTGTGGCAGAACTAACATCACACCTTAATGCCATGCTCAGCTGACAACCTGTGCATGTGCCAATGTTAACACTACAACATCGGCAAATACAACTGAAATGGGCATGTGACCATTGACACTAGACGTTGGCATAGTAGCAGAGGACTGCAAGGTCTGATGAACCCCGATACCTCCTTCACCGTGCCGACTGGAGGGCATGAATCCATCGTATTCCAGGGGAACAACTCCTTGACACCTTTACGGTGGGAGGGGAAAAGCTGGCTGCTCTGGGGCATGTTCACATGGGCATCCACGTGGAGCTCGTGCAAGGTACGATGATGATCGAGGAGTGTCGTATGATGGTTGCAGACCATGCACACCCCTTCATGATGATCATGTTTCACGATGGCACTGGCATTTTTAACAAGATAGTGCACAATGTCACAAGGACAGGAGTGTGTCGAGTGGTTCGGGGAACACATTGGTGAGTTCCAATTAATTGACGTGCTGGTCTCCCAACTCATCAGATCTGAACCCATTTGAACACATGTGGAATATGATTGAATGTGGTATCAGAGCTCGTAGCCCTCTCCCTTGAATATATGGGATATGTGTTTGCAGATGTGGTACCGAATCCCTACCACGACTTACCAAGGCCTCATTGCTACCATGCCACGATGCGTCATGACTGTTATCCATGCCAAAGGTGGACGAACTGGCTATTGGGTAGGTGGTCATAATGTTCTGGCTGATCAGCGTATGATGACCTAACGATTCCTACACAAGAACACTGAACACCAATAGTACTATTGTTGAATAAAACACTTTGTAATAAATAAATAATATGTAAATCATGCACTGCCCGTCATATGGCATAATCTCATGAATCCAGACAGTGTGATTGACATTTAAACATGAAAAGATGCATGGCAGTCTTCCCCATCACTCCCTCTTTCTTTGATCAGTCATTGATATTATTTACATTCCTCTTCTGCTTGCTACACTCCTCTGAGTAAAAATTTTTCTGGTTTGTCTGTAGCTTCTTTTAAGTTTTCTCCCACTCCCATTTTTTCTCAGTTGTGAAGCCATACTCAAGATATATTAATATTAATATCATATGGGTAAAACTGTCATACTTTATTTTGGAGCTGAAGTAACTACATTGCACTGCACAAACTGCTTATCCCGTTTAATTGTATTTCAGACTGTTTGCATTTTTGCTATTTTATATTGGAGACAGCTGTTATTTTTCATGATAATAAACGAGTTATTTCAGAAATACTAATTTTGATTCATAAATCGTTGTCATGGCATGATGAAACACATACCTTCTCGATATCTGATCACAGCCACTTTCTCTTTATGTGCTATGGGCATGCTAAATATGATAGGCACTGGCAATTTATACACCTCCTCCCTCCTTCCCCCTCCTCCCAGCAAATAAAGCATTTGTGTGTAAGTTACTTGTTGTTCTATTACCTTCCACTTTTTACAGCAGAAACTCTGATGATACTGCAGGCAATTCAGTTCTCAGCAAACTGGTTGTCACAGGTCTAGCACTGGATGCTCCCCTTTGTTCAGGGAACAGGAAAAAGTGAACAAACCTTAGTTATACACTCTGGAAGTGACATAACTTAATTGCGCTTGATGTAATTAATTTTGGAGTTATAACTCACAATAAACATCTCACTTCTGTTTCACAGATCAGTGCCCCATTCTTGGGTTTCATCTGAAAGACATATTCACAGCAAAAACTTTTATGAATAAGTGTGATATATGAGAATAAGATGTATCTGCTGAATGACATTCTGTGAATTGTTGACTATGTCTGAACACACGGAACTGCAAAGCTGGTCCTTTTATTTATTTGACTGCAAGGTTTAGTAGAATAAATACTTGTTTACATCTTAATATCAATGTCCCAGAAGATTATTCTATGGGTCAGTACTGAGAGGAAATATGCTAACAATCCTGTCTGGAGGAGAACACAGAGACATTTCTGAGTGCAAAGCAGGGAGAACTCAGCTTTTTGGTTAACTTACCCATGTTCTGGTGACACCTCAGTTTATTATCCATTTAGATACCCAGAAACTTCACACACAGAGCCTCATCCAGTGTTTGCTCATTAATTTCTATGTTTGGTACCTGTAAGTAATTTTGATTTGTTTGGAATTGCATAATACGAAATTTTGCAAGATTAAGTGTTATTTCAGTTTGTTTGGAATTACATAATTTGAGTTTTTGCATGGTTCAGTGTTACAGTTGTGGCTGTGAACAACTTGTAAGCCTATCCATTATTCACATGTTTGTGAGTGGTAAGGATATTTTTGAGCCCTTTATCAATATACTTGTGTTATTTCCAAGCATTGCAGTTTCTGAAGAGTCTCGCAAAGTCTCAGGTAGATCATTTATGTAGATCAAGAAAAAGAATGAGCCAAGCACCAAACCTTGCAACATACCATAGTTCATATTTCTCCCATTCCAAATCGAAGCATATGTTTCAAACGAATTCCAAGAAAGTTGTTTCATCATCACAAAGAAATTCTTCTTTGCTATCATGTATCCAGTCCAAGCTAAGGGTCTTGATATCAACAAGTCATTACAATCCAGTCTTGATTCTTTTTTAATATGTCTGAACTTTTTCAGTATATTGAATTACATAATTGTTTGATGCAGTCTTGGTTCCCAAATTACTGCCTTACCAGTTATTCAATCCCATTTCCGACTGTCATCTTCCCAAAAGTAGCACCTTGGTTCCCAAATTACTGCCTTACCAGTTATTCAATCCCATTTCCGACTGTCATCTTCCCAAAAGTAGCACCAGAAGTAACATGAATGACTTAGTTAATTAGTGATGTACATCTTTCATAGGTCAGAATTGCAATATGAATTAGGATAGATAGATACTCATCATATGGAGGAGACCTTCAGCGGCAGACAGGTTCATTTAAAAGTAGCAGTTGGATATTAAACAGTGGAAAAGCCAGGATGGAATGTCACAATATTATGAAAAGGATACTTACTACTCAACATATAGTGGAGATGCTGAGTCGCAGATAGGCATAGCAAAAAGACTGGCAGAAAGTGAGCTTTTGGGCAAAGGCCTTTGTCAGAAATAGACGACACACACACACACACACACACACACACACACACGGTCGCAGTCTCAAACTACTGAAGCCTCACTGTGAGCAGCAGAGCATGGTGGGAGAAGCAAGCAGGTGGTGGGGGTAAGCAGGAGGCAGGGGTACAGAGGGGGAGGGATTGCAGGGTAGGGGTGGGGGATGGTAAAACACTGCTGGGGAGCATGTAGGGACAAGGTGGAGAGAGGATAGGGCAGCTTGGTGCAGTAGTGAGGCTACACAAACGGCAGTGGAGAGATGGGAAGGGGGACAGGATAGCATAAAAGGAGAGAAAAGTGTGTGTGCATTGGTGGGATGGAGAGCTATGTAGTGCTGGAATGGAACAGGGAAGTTACAAGGCTATTGAAGGTTGAGAGCTACAAGAATGAAGGAGAGTTCCCTGGTGTTGGTGGGAAGGATCCAGATGACTCAGGCTGTGGAACAGTCATTGAAATGAAGAATGTTGTGTTGGGCAGCTTGCTCAACAATGGGGCACTCCAGCTGTTTCTGCTGCATTCTACGTGGGTATGATTTCTGTCTGTCTGCATGAAAGGTGATCAACAAACTGTGGCCAAGAAATGGCTTGATCACCCTGTTGCTGAGCACGCTGCCCAACATGACATTCTTCATTTCAATGAGTGCTTCGCAGTCGGTGCCTTCTGGATCCTTCCCACCAAAACCATCTTTTCTGAAGTGTGCAGGAATATATCGTATGTTCCTATACCCCTCCTGGCCTTTATCTTTGTTAGTCATTGTCATTACCCTCTAGCCCCTTCCCAGTTCACATTCCAGCAGTACACAGCCCTCTATCCCACCAACACACTCACAGTCTTTTTACTTCCCTCCTTTTCTGCTCCCCTCTCTGTACCTCGTCCCTGTATGCCCCCAAGAGCAGCACTTCACTGTCCCTCACTCCTACCCTTCTATCCCTCTCCCTCCCCACCCCAGCCTCCTCCTTACCCCCCCCCTCCCCCCCGCACCCCGCCCACCACCCAGTCGCTTCTCCCATCATGCCCTGCTGTTCGCTGCAGTAGCCAAAGACTGTGATCATGCATGTGTGTGTGTATTTCCAATGGAGGCCTTGCCATGAGAAGTGATCTCTGTTAGGGTGAGTCATGTGCATACAGAGGAGTGGGATAACAAGGTGGTGGTTTGTGAAGGTGCTGAACTGCTGGCTGTGGGAATGGGCAGACATGTAGCAGGGGCAGAACAGGGGGCCGCTAGATGCAACATTGAGATGTGAACTGGGCAGGGCAGGGGAGAGGAGGGAGGGTTTAGAGAGAGGATAAGGAATATGTGGGTGAGCTGGGGAACAGAAGGTGTGTATGGTGCTGGAGTGTGAGCAAGGAAGGAGATAAAGTAGGTGGGGGCAGAGACTAGCAAAGGTTCGGGCTGGAGGGGGATGGGGTTACGGGAACATTGGATATGCTGTAGAATGAGTTCCCACCTGTGTCATAAAGGAAAACTGACAGTGGTGGGGATGCTCTATGTGACATGGGCTGTGAAATGTTCATATGGACAGACAACTTGCTAGTGGCCATGACCACATACATTGCCAGTCTAAGTCTTTTACAGGGATATGAACCAAGGGAAGGGGATCAGAGTATCAGTGAACACAGACAGACGAGGATATTGTTAAGTGGGAGTTGGAATACCACTGTAGGGGATGTGGAGAGAATATCTCTTATTTCATGACAAAGGATGTGATTCAGTTGCCCCAGCCTAGGCTGCACTGAGTAATGAGAGGAGTATTTCCCTTTGGCCAGTGAGTATGTGATGGATGGTACGTGACTGGAAAGACCTGTTTCTGGTCGTGGTGATGTGGGTAATTTCAATTTGTGAAGGCCTCAATGAGACCTTAGGCATATTTGGACTGCTGTAGTATGCATATAAAGTACCTCTTAGTGTGGGATGGATGGCAGGTGTTGAAACTGAGGAACTTCACAGGCTGAAAGCACCCTTGCAACTGCCCTCCTCACCTCTTTCACAGTTGTATTCCACTGCCCACTCAACCTGCACAATACCGTTGGCCATCCCAATTCTACCTCTACACCCAACCCCATGCCATATGTCTCGTATCCCTGTAAAAGTCGTAGTCTAAATCCTGTACCATTCATTCTTCCACTAGCATCTACTCCAGTTCTTTGCATGATTTTCCTAGCCCATCAGAGGCAGGGCCACCATTGAAAGAAGCCATGTAAACTGCTGACTTAGCTGCAACCACTACATGGGCATGACCAGTAACAAAACTCCCTGCCCACTTGAGTAGCCAATGCCAAACTGTTATTGAGAGACAACTGAAGCAACCAGTTGCTGAAGATGCTGTCCAACACAGTGTACTTGATTTCAGTAATTACTTCACAGTCCCTACCATCTGGATTGTTCCCACCACTAGCAGTTTTTCTGAACAGCACACATGGGAAATCTCCCTGGAACAAATCCTTGTTCTCATACTCCCCCATCAACCCTTGCCAGTCCCTGTCCAGACATACCTCTATCCACTTTCCTCCAGCCTCACACTCACCTGCTGTCCCCCAGCACTCCTGCATAGTCCATAGTCTCCTAATGCTGCACCTACCATGGAAGATCATAAAATAACGCACAACAATTTTATTACTAAAAAGTTTAATAGGTAACAGAATAAAAATGTCAAATGAACTTAATCTTTCACCCACTTTTCTACATAGTCAACAAATTTCTCAATGCATTTCTCCCATTGTGGCACCAGTTTCAATATGTCCTGTTCGTATAAGACCATTTAGTTGGAGTATAGCCATTTGCAGACTCTTAATTTGCCTTCTGCATCTGTCACAAAGCGTTGGCTGGCCAGGAATTTCTTCATGAGACCAAACAGATGAAAGTCTGATGGTGCAAGGTCCGGAATGTTTTGAAGATGCTGGAGCACCTCCTACCCAAATTTGGCAATTTTCTCATGAACAAAGGAGCACATGGAGGCAAGCACTGTCATAAAGAAGTTTGATACCATCAGCATTAATGTTGTGTTTGTGATGAAGAACACAGTGCAACTTATCCAAAGTTCTAATGTAGTCGGCAGAATTCTTGGTGGTCCTGTGTTCAGCAAAGTCCATCAATAACGCAATGCTTATTCCAGAACACAGTCAAAAATGAAATGGGTTGGGCATATAGTGGTATGCCCATGACTCATCACCAGTGGTGATTCCTTTGAGAAAGTCATGCCCTTCTATGGGGCCATGTGTTTAGTGATCCGAACTTGTCATCATTTGCTGGCCATTGTGGTTATCTGTCAGGTTCTTAGGCACCCAGTGAGCACTAACTTTACAAAATTACAATGTGTCATGGTCAATATCACACACCACGCCATAGTAAATATTGAACTACTGCCTTAAGGCTCTGACATTGTGAGAGGTTGCAGCTGTTACTGGCCCACACACTCATCACCATAGATGCCACACATGTCCATGTGAATTACAAGCAGTTTATAACCTTTGCTCCACAAATATCAAACTACACATTGGTGATCTTCACAACTTGATGATAGTAACATTCATTCCATAGCTTTTTTTCCTAGTTCAGGATTATTACAGTAGAGCTACACATGAAAACAAAATACCCTCTGTAGCACAAACTTCAAACTATCTCATCATGAAATTTCAGCATTCTGGCTGTAATACCACGGGAGAAAAAAATTGATCTGTCTTATTTTCCAATCCTCCATCGTAGTAGTCAAACATTCTTCTCCACCAAGTCCCTGCGCACTCCCACAGACAACGCTATAGCATCTTTACCTGCCTCTACTCTGGTGTACCTCTCCCTCCCCCACACTACTTCTGTATCTTTAATATCATCCCAGCCAAGATTACTATTCACTGCAGAGTAGCCACAGTACAAGGGGATGACACTGGTCATGTGTGTTTGAGTTGTGCAAGTAAGAATGTTTATGTATTGACTTTCTAGTAGCTGAATAACTTACAGCTTTTAAACGTGTGTGTCTGCTGCTCAGTGCATCCTGCTGTGTGCTGAGTTGCAATCTATTTTAAGTTTTACTGTTCTAGCTCCATTGCAAATTTTCCATTTTTTGATAGATCATAAGCCAGTTGGCTCACAGCTGTTAAAATTTCTCAATGAAATTAATATTTTGTTACATTTACCTTGTCTTCTTTTACATGGGTACTTAGCCCTAACTAAGTGCATTCTCTTCTTCTTGTTCCCTGGCCTCCCTTTCTTTCTCTTTCAGTGGTCATACATGAAATGAAGCACTGTGTGTAAAATTCCCTCAAGCCACATACAACATTTATTTAGATATATAATAAATTTAAATTAAGCTGATTTTTTAATAAACTAATCAACAATGAAAGTAATAGGGGAATATACATACACAAAAGGATTTAACTATGACAAGCTCTTCTGGCACAAGAGTTGAAGGGGAAGGAAGAGGGGTGAAGGAAAAGGACTGGAGAGGTTTAGGGAAAGGGGTACAGTTCAGAAAAGTCTTTCCTTCTCATCCTGTCTGGTAACTCTCCCGACCGTGGGTTCTGGGTGACTTTCCTGAACTGTACCCCTTTCCCTAAATCTCTCATCCTTTTCCTTCACTCCTCTTCTTTCCCCTTCAATTTTTGTGCCAGAAAGAGCCACTAGCTCCAAATTCTTGTAATAGTTAAACCCTTTTTTGTGTGTGTTCCCCTGCTGCTATTTGGCGAGTAATTTTTTTATCTATTTGTTTATATAATAAACCAATCAGGAAGATCAGTTATGTGTGGTATGACCTTAATCTTATTTTTATTCCCTGTCCATCTTATGGATTTACATTCTGGGGCAATGCACCTAAAGGAAATAATACTTATTAATAGGAGCAAGCACGAAGAGTATTGCGTAGAGTAGATAACTGTACATCTTGCAGAAGTCTCTTTAAGGATCTATAAAAGTTGCAGTCACTTCATAGTGCATTACACCTTAGTAGTTTGTTGTTGTTGTGGTCTTCAGTCCTGAGACTGGTTTGATGCAGCTCTCCATGCTACTCTATCCTGTGCAAGCTTCTTCATCTCCCAGTACCTACTACAACCTACATCCTTCTGAATCTGTGTAGTTTATTCATCTCTTGGTCTCCCTCTATGATTTTTACCCTCCACACTGCCCTCCAATACTACATTGGTGATCTCTCGATGTCTCAGAACATGTCCTACCAACCGATCCCTTCTTCTAGTCAAGTTGTGCCACAAGCTCCACTTCTCCCCAATTCTATTCAATGCCTCCTCATTAGTTATGTGATCAACCCATCTAATCTTCAGCATTCTTCTGTAGTACCACATTTCGAAAGCTTCTATTCTCTTCTTGTCTAAGCTATTTATCATCCACGTTTCACTTCCATACATGGCTACACTCCATACAAATACTTTGAGAAACGACTTCCTGACACTTAAATCAATACTCGATGTTAACAAATTTCTCTTCTTCAGAAATGATTTCCTTGCCATTGCCAGTCTACATTTTATATCCTCTCTACTTTGACCATCATCAGTTATTTTGCTCCCCAAATAGCAAAACTCCTTTACTACTTTAAGTGTGTCATTTCCTAATCTAATTCCCTCAGCATCACCCGACTTAATTTGACGACATTCCATTATCCTTGTTTTGCTTTTGTTGATGTTCATCTTATACCCTCCTTTCAAGACACTGTCCATTCCGTTCAATTGCTCTTCCAGGTCCTTTGCTGTCTCTGACAGAATTACAATGTCATCGGCGAACCTCAAAGTTTTTATTTCTTCTCAAAGGATTTTAATACCTACTCCAAACTTTTCTTTTGTTTCCTTTATTGCTTGCTCATTATACAGATTGAATAACATCGGGGATAGGCTACAACCCTGCCTCACGCCCTTCCCAATCACTGCTTCCCTTTCATACCACTTGACTCTTATATCTGCCATCTGCTTTCTGTACAAATTGTAAATATCCTTTCACTCTTTGTATTTTACCCCCACCACCTTCAGAATTTGAAAGAGAGTATTCCAATCAACATTGTCAAAAGCTTTCTCTAAGTCTACAAATGCTAGAAATGTAGGTTTGCCTTTCTTTAATCTTTCTTCTAAGATAAGTCATAGGGTCAGTATTGCCTCACGTGTTCCAACATTTCTACAGAATCCAAACTGGTCGTCCCCGAGGTCTGCTTCTATCAGTTTTTCCATTTATCTGTAAAGAATTCGTGTTAGTATTTTGCAGCTGTGACTTATTAAACTGATAGTTCAGTAATTTTCACATCTGTAAACACCTGCTTTCTTTGGGATTGGAATTATTATATTCTTCTTGAAGTCTGAGGGTATTTCGCTTGTCTCGTACATCTTGCTCACCAGATGGTAGAGTTTTGTTAGGACTGGCTCTCCCAAGGTTGTCAGTAGTTGTAATGGAATGTTGTCTACTCCGAGGGCCTTGTTTCGACTCAGGTCTTTCAGTGCTCTGTCAAACTCTTCACGCAATATCATATCTCCTATTTCATCTTTCTCTACATCCTCTTCCATTTCCATAATATTGTCCTCAAGTACATCACCCTTGCATAGGCCATCTATATACTCCTGCCACCTTTCTGCTTTCCCTTCTTTGCTTAGAACTGGGTTTCCATCAAAGCTCTTGATATTCATGCAAGTGGTTCTCCTTTCTCCAAAGGTCTCATTAATTTTCCTGTAGGCAGTATCTATCTTATCCCTAGGGAGATAAGCCTCTACATCCTTACATTTGTCCTCTAGCCATCCCTGCTTAGCCATTTTGCACTTCCTGTCGATATCATTTTTGAGACGTTTGTATTCATTTTTGCCTGCTTCCTTTACTGCATTTTTATATTTTCTCCTTTCATCAATTAAATTAAATATTTCTTCTGTTACCCAAGGGTTTCTACTAGCCCTCATCTTTTTACCTATTTGATCCTCTGCTGCCTTCACTATTTCATCCCTCAAAGCTACCCATTCTTCTTCTACTGTATTTCTATCCCCCATTCCTGTCAATTGCTCCCTTATGCTCTCCCTGAAACTCTCTACAACCTCTGGTTCTTTCAGTTTATCCAGGTCCATCTCCTTAAATTCCCACCTTTTTGCAGTTTTTCCAGTTTTAATCTACAGTTCATAACCAATAGATTGTGGTCAGAGTCAACATCTGCCCCTGGAAATGTCTTACAATTTAAAACCCGGTTCCTAAATCTCTGTCTTACCATTATGTAATCTATCTGATACCTTTTAGTATCTCCAGGGTTCTTCCATGTATACAACCTTCTTTTATGATTCTTAAACCAAGTATTAGCTATGATGAAGTTATGCTCTGCGCAAAATTTACCAGGCGGCTTCCTCTTTCATTTCTTAGCCCCAATCCATATTCACCTACTACGTTTCCTTCTCTCCCTTTTCCTACTATCGAATTCCAGTCACCCATGACTATTAAATTTTCATCTCCCTTCACTACCTGAATAATTTCATTTATCTCATCATACATTTCTTCAATTTCTTCGTCATCTGCAGAGCTAGTTGGCATATAAACTTGTACTGCTGTAGTAGGTGTGGGCTTCGTGTCTATCTTGGCCACAATAATGCGTTCACTATGCTGTTCGTAGTAGCTTACCCGCACTCCTATTTTTTTATTCATTATTAAACCCACTCCTGCATTACCCCTATTTGATTTTGTATTTATAAACTTGTATTCTTCTGACCAGAAGTCTTCTTCCTCCTATATCTAACTTTAACCTATCCATTTCCCGTTTTAAATTTTCTAACCTACCTGCCCGATTAAGGGATCTGACATTCCACGCTCCAATCCGTAGAACGCCAATTTTCTTTCTACTGATAACAACATCCTCTTGAGTAGTCCCCGCCTGGAGATCCGAATGGGGGACTATTTTACCTCCGGAATATTTTACCCAAGAGGACGCCATCATCATTTAATAATACAGTAAAGCTGCATACCCTCGGGAAAAGTTACGGCTGTAGTTTCCCCTTGCTTTCAGCCATTCACAGTACCAGAATAGCAAGGCCATTTTGGTTAATGTTACAAGGCCAGATCAGTCAATCATCCAGACTGTTGCCCCTGCAACTACTGAAAAGACTGCTGCCCCTCTTCAGGAACCACATGTTTGTCTGGCCTCTCAACAGATTCCCCTCCATTGTGGTTGCACCTACGGTACGGCTATCTCTATCGTTGAGGCACGCAAGCCTCCCCACCAACGACAAGGTCCATGGTTCATGGTAGTTTTTGTTGCGAATAATCAAAATCAGTTTAGATGATCTGTGATTTGTGCAATCATAATGACCCATGAACCATGGACCTTGCCGTTGGTGGGGAGCTTGCATACCTCAGTGATACAGATAGCCATACCATAGGTGCAACCACAACGGAGGCCAGATAAATGTGTGGTTCCTGAAGAGGGGCAGCAGCCTTTTCAGTAGTTGCAGGGGCAACAGTCTGGATGATTGACTGATCTGGCCTTGTAACACTAATCAAAACAGCCTGGCGATGCTGGTACTGTGAATGGCTGAAAGCAAGGGAAAACTACAGCTGTAATTTTTTCCGAGGGCATGCACCTTTACTGTATGGTTAAATGATGATGTCCCCCATTTGGATCTCCTGGCGGGGACTACTCAAGAGGACGTCGTTATCAGGAGAAAGAAAACTGACATTCTACGGATTGGAGTGTGGAATGTCAGATCACTTAATTGGACAGGTAGGTTAGAAAATTTAAAAAGGGAAATGGATAAGTTAAAGTTAGATATAGTGGGAATTAGTGAAGATCAGTGGCAGGAGGAACAAGACTTTTGGTCAGGTGGATACAGGGTCATAAATACAAAATTAAATAGGGATAATGCAGGAGTAGGTTTAATAATGAATAAAAAAATATTTGTGCGGGTATCTTACTACAAACAGCATTGTGAATGCATTATTGTGGCCAAGATAGACACGAAGCCCACTCCTACCACAATAGTACAAGTTTATATGCCAACTAGCTCCGCAGATAACGAAGAGATTGATGAAATGTATGATGAGATGAAAGAAATTATTCAGATAGTGAAGGGAGACAAAAATTTAATAGTCATGGGTGACTGGAATTCGATAGTAGGAAAAGGGAGAGAAGGAAACGTAGTAGGTGAATATGGATTGGGGCTAAGAAATTAAAAAGGAAGCCGCCTGGTAGAATTTTGCACAGAGCATGACTTAATCATAGCTAACAGTTGGTTCAAGAATCATGAAAGAAGATTGTATACATGGAAGAAGCCTGGAGATACTAGAAGGTATCAGATAGATTATACAATGGTAAGACAGAGATTTAGGAACCGGGTTTTAAATTGTAAGACTTTTCCTGAGGCGGATGTGGACTCTGACCTCAATCTACTGGTCATGAACTGTAGATTAAAACAGGAGAAACTGCAAAAAGGTGGGAATTTAAAGAGATGGGCCCTGGATAAACTGACTAAAGCAGAGGTTCTACAGAGTTTCAGGGAGAGCATAAGAGAACAATTGACAGGAATGGGGGAAAGAAATACATTAGAAGAAGAATGGGTAGGTCTAAGGGATGAAGTAGTGAAGGCAGCAGAGGATCAAGTAAGTGAAAAGATGAGGGCTAGTAGAAATCCTTGGGTAATAGAAGAATTATTGAATTTAACATATGCAAGGAGAAAATATAAAAATGCAGTAAATGAAGCAGGAAAAAAGATATAAAAAGTCTCAAAAATGAGATCGACAGGAAGTGCAAAATGGCTAAGCAGGGATGACTGGAGGACAAATGTAAGGATGTAGAGGCTTATCTCACTAGGGGTAAGATAGATACTGCATAAAGGAAAATTAAAGAGACCTTTGGAGAAAAGAGAACCACTTGTATGAATATCAAGAGCTCAGTTCTAAGCAAAGAAGGGAAAGCAGAAAGCTGGAGGGAGTACATAGAGGGCCTATACAAGGGCAATGTACTTGAGGACAATATTATGGAAATGGAAGAGGATGCAGATGAAGATGAAATGGGAGATATGATACTGCGCGAAGAGTTTAACAGAGCACTTAGGCAAAACAAGGCGCCGGGAGTAGACAACATTCCATTACAACTACTGACAGCCTTGGGAGAGCCAGTCCTGACAAAACTCTACCACGCGGTGAGCAAGATGTATGAGACTGGTGAAATACCCTCAGACTTCAAGAAGAATATAATAATTCCAATCCCAAAGAAAGCAGGTGTTGACAGATGTGAAAATTACTGAACTATCAGTTTAATAAGTCATGACTGCAAAATAATAACGCGAATTCTTTACAGACGAATGGAAAAACTGGTAGAAGCCTACCTCGAGGAAGATCAGTTTGAAATGTTGGAACACATGAGGCAATACTGACACTACGACTTATCTTAGAAGACAGATTAAGGAAAGGCAAACCTACATTTCTAGCATTTGTTGACTTAGAGAAAGCTTTTGGCGATGTTGACTGGAGTACTCTCTTTCAAGTCCTGAAGTTGGCAGGGGTAAAATACAGAGAGTGAAAGGCTATTTACAATTTGTACAGAAAGCAGATGGCAGTTATAAGAGTCGAGGGGCATGAAAGGGAAGCAGTGGTTGGAAAGGGAGTGAGACAGGGTTGTAGCCTATCCCCGATGTTATTCAATCTGTATATTGAGCAACAAATAAAGGAAACAAAAGAAAAGTTCGGAGTAGGAATTAAAATCCATTGAGAAGAAATAAAAACTTTGAGGTTCGCCGATGACATTGTAATTATGTCAGAGACAGCAAAGGACCTGGAAGAGCAGTTGAACGGAATGGACAGTGTCTAGAAAGGAGGATATAAGGTGAACATCAACAAAAGCAAAACGAGGATAATGGAATGTAGTCGAATGAAGTCGGGTGATGCTGAAGGAATTAGATTAGGAAATGGGACACTTAAAGTAGTAAAGGAGTTTTGCTATTTGGGGAGCAAAATAACTGATGATGGTCAAAGTAGAGAGGATATAAAATGTAGACTGGCAATGGCAAGGAAAGCGTTTCTTAAGAAGAGAAATTTGTTAACATCAAGTATTGATTTAAGTGTCAGGAAGTCGTTTCTCAAAGTATTTGTATGGAGTGTAGCCATGTATGGAAGTGAAAGTTGGACGATAAATAGTTTGGACAAGAAGAGGATAGAAGCTTTCGAAATGTGGTGCTACAGAAGAATGCACATAACTAATGAGGTGGTACTGAATAGAATTGGGGTGAAGAGGAGTTTGTGGCTCAACTTAGCTAAAAAGAGGGGACCGGTTAGTAGGACATGTTCTGAGGCATCAAGGGATCACAAATTTAGCATTGGAGGGCAGTGTGGAGGGTAAAAATTGTAGAGGGAGACCAAGAGATGAATACACTAAGCAGATTCAGAAGGATGTAGGTTGCAGTAGGTACTGGGAGATGAAGAAACTTGCACAGGACAGAGTAGCATGGAGACCTGCATCAAACCAGTCTCTGGACTGAAGACCACAACAACATCAACAATGAAAGAAATAACAATAATTTTCATGGAGGCTTTGTCTCCCTGTCCAGGCTTCAGGACAGAATTATGTACTTCAGTGCAATGGTTGTCAGGAATCTTATAATTAACATAAAGAAATAAAGTGCAGTAGGAATTTGGGTCAAGTCGAAAGAAAGTTTATAATTTATCTGATTATTTCGATTTGAATATTGTATATTCCTGAAACTTCCTGACAGATTAAAACTGTGTGCCCAACCGAGACTCGAACTCGGGACCTTTGCCTTTCGCTGGCAAGTGCTCTACCAACTGAGCTACCGAAGCACGACTCACGCCCGGTACTCACAGCTTTACTTCTGCCAGTATCTCGTCTCTTACCTTCCAAACTTTACAGAAGTTCTCCCGCGAAACTTGCAGAACTAGCACTCCTGAAAGAAAGGATACTGTGGAGACATGGCTTAGCCACAGCCTGGGGGATGTTTCCAGAATGAGATTTTCACTCTGCAGCGGAGTGTGCGCTGATATGAAACTTCCTGGCAGATTAAAACTGTGTGCCTGACCGAGACTCGAACTCGGGACCTTTGCCTTTCGCGGGCAAGTGCTCAGTTGGTAGAGCACTTGCCCGCGAAAGGCAAAGGTCCCGAGTTCGAGTCTCGGTCGGGCACACAGTTTTAATCTGCCAGGAAGTTTCATATCAGCGCACACTCCGCTGCAGAGTGAAAATCTCATTTTGTATATTCCTGTTAGCTACATAGGAGGTAGCTGTGTGGAAGGTAAAAATGACATATAGTAGTGTACTGCAAATATTTCTCTGTCATTATAGATGCAAGAAATTAATTTCTTTTAAAAATACCAATGTTATAAAGCAACTCTCAAGGTACCAACAGAAGATAAACTATGTACTATAGCTGAGGAAGTAGCACTTACCTATTTTACTAATTTAAATAGCTGTTATAAGCACAAATCTTTTGTTTTTAATGTATTACAAAGATAAAGTTTTGACAAGTTGCTTCTCTATTGTTAATATATACCTCAACTTGCTCTGCATCCCTCAAAGTTCTCCTTTGTGTTGATCATTCACTGCCCAGGCTAACATACAGGGGTCTGCCAGTCAAACAACATTTGAGGCAGTTGCCTACATGAGAAGATACTGTGTGTGGTTGTAATTTGATTATCGGCTGACAGTGTTGTACCACCTCAAATACCTTTCAGAAATTCAGGAATCTACATGTTCACCTTGTAATGCACCTCTTTCTCCAGGGGAAAAATATTAATTATTATCAGTAGTAGTATATTAAGCTACAAATTATCATTTTAAACCTGTGTGGTCTCTCTGGTGTGCCTAGTCGACCACAAGTTCCTGTCACGCTGTTCACTCTAACAACAGAGTACATACAGGGTTGAAGACATGGAGAAAGAAAGGTATCATCACAATTTGAATTTAGAGTAATATAACTTTCTTACCTTTATTGGTCATAGTTGCACACTCGTGGTCCAGTGATGAATCTTGCCATCCGCTGTTTGTTAAATCAATTTGAGGTCCAGGGTGTGTATTCTGCTGCGTAAGAACTGACACATATTTAAACTTCCAACTTTTATTTTATAAATGCTGATCGTGACGATATTCAATAATTTTCAATGTAACAGCTTTTCCAATACATCATTTCGTTCCCTCTATCCTTGACCTTCTCAAAGCAAGCATATTACAAGACATCTCAACACCAACTGCCCATTGTCTCTACACCCGCCAACAACTGGCTCCTGTTCACAGAGCTTACAAACTGTGTAGTACTGCCAACCTTGGTTGTATATCGATATTTTACACATCGCATGGATACATATATGAAAAATATCGTATGAAAAATGAAAAGTGTTTATAATATAGTTCTGTGGCACTATACCTCATGATTGTCCTCATATTAACAGCTTTGTAACAAAATAATAATATTTCAGTTTTATGTTTACGTAGTTAAAGTTCACTTGCTCCTTCAAGTTGATTGACGGCACCGCACACCTCGCCAGCCGGTGGTATCAGTAGTTTCAGTAGTCCATTACATTACAACCTAAATCCTTCAGTTGCATGATATTTTGTGTGAAATGTGAACTGTTTCGCACCAGTGGTTTTCCAGAATTCTTACCAATACTATAAGAGAAGCATCTTTTCCACAAGGACTGTGATGATTTTCAGGGTTCAGATCATGCTCTCAGATCCTGTAATGAATTACTGTTAATGATATCAGACTATAATTATGTGTGTCCATTCTTTTTACTCTTCTCACTCACAGGTTTGACCTGTACTTTTTTCCTGTCACACAAAACTGGTAGCTGCCTGAACTGCTGTCAACATATAGATTCCAGCCTAACTCCAAAGGACATCATTTGTAAAACCTAACAGGGCTGTCAGTTTTCTTTCATGATTACAACAGACATGAAAATGAAAGACCATCTTAAAGCAGTGCTAAACTGCCTCTAAATTTAAATAGTGTTTGTTATTGCTACCACTTGTGTTTCAAAAATTCCAGTTACTGGAGTGAAATGACACATATTTGATTCTGTTTCTCACCGACAAAGTTAATCACTATATGCAATCAGGCTATTATCTGGACTGGTTGTGGAACTGACTTTCACTATTGCATGATCAAATAACAGGGCGCAAAAATCATGTAAAATCATTCCCCACAAAATATTTCTCACAAAACATATAAAAACAGAGCAAACAAATTTTGTAAAATACTTTTGATGAAAAAATGATTTAATTGAACACAAGTCTTTGCAGCACTTATTTACTCAGTGTAGCAATATCACAAAAATGAAACGTAGCAGTGAGACTGAAGAGACAGAAAACACTTTCATTATCACATCTGTGTCAGTACAATAATACTGTATTCATACATTTGCAGACTTACTACCATGAACATAAATAATAAATTCAAATAATGCCATTTAGTTAAGTGCAATGTTGTGGCAAAAAGTTCATAGTTCTACTTGTGACAGAGCAGCTAGACCCCACCATTCTACTTTGTATGCACTCTTATTTCTTATGTTAAAGTCTAACTAAAATTTTTTCTAGCTTTCTTTTCAAAATTATGATATTAAAGTTCATATATTAAGCATGTAGTATAAAAATTATCGAGATTATAGAAACAAATAACCCCCCCACCCACCCACCCCTTCTTTTCAAAAAAACTTTATTATTCAGGTCATTCAGATTCTTATTCTGGTTGCAGTGACCAATTTAGTTTTGTCAGAAATGATGACTATCAAAAGTTATTGCAGTTATAAAATTTCAAACCTCTAGAAATAGTGAAAATCTTATGAGTTAGTAGGTAAATTTGAAGTAAAGACCATTTCCAATTTGAAGAGCTATTTTTTCTCTTTTCAGTAAAGTATTTACATTAATAGAAACTTAATTAGTTTAAAAGGTATTCTTAATTAAAGATTTCACATGGACCAAACTTTCAGTGCCAGTTATGGCCACGTTACTGTAAATTTAGGGGATCTGTTGATATACTTTTGACCGTCTGATTTTTTTGAATCTGTTGATTCCCAATTTAATGAGCAAGAATCCATAATTTAAAATTTCAATAACTTATTTTTAACTTACAACATGGATCCAATGTTCACAAGCCTTGGATTCCCACAGCGTAGACATAAATTAGCACTGCGTAGATATTTTTCTAGACCCGTGGTCTAGGGGTAGCATGTTTGATTCATAATCAAAACGTCTTCGGTCCCGGGTTAGATCCCTGCCACTGCCTAAATTTTGATAAATAATCAGCATTGGCGGCCGAAGACTTCCGGCATAAGAAGTCAGCCTCATTCTGCCAACGGCCTTGTCAAAGAGGGCGGAGGAGCGGATAGAGGTTCAGGGCACTCTCTTGTCCTAGGGGTGGGAAATTGCCCCTAAAGGCAGAAGAATCAGCAATGATCAACGACATGAGGATGCAGAAGGCAATGTAAACCACTGCATTAAAGACATGTAACGTGTATCCACAGGACATGTGGCCTGTATTTGAAGAAGTGTCATGATGATCTCTCCATTGGCAAAAGATTCCGGAATAGTCCCCCATTTGGATCTCTGGGAGGGGACTGCCTAGGGGGAGGTTACCATGAGTAAAAGATTGAATAATCAACGAAAGGATAACGTTCTACGAGTCGGGGCGTGGAATGTCAGAAGCTTGAACGTGGTAGGGAAACTAGAAAATCTGAAAAGGGAAATGCAAAGGCTCAATCTAGATATAGTAGGGGTCAGTGAAGTGAAGTGGAAGGAAGACAAGAATTTCTGGTCAGATGAGTATCGGGTAATATCAGCAGCAGCAGAAAATGGTATAACAGGTGTAGGATTCGTTATGAATAGGAAGGTGGGGCAGAGGGAGTGTTACTGTGAACAGTGCAGTGACCGGGTTGTTCTAATCAGAATCGACAGCAGACCAACACCGACAATGATAGTTCAGGTATACATGCCGACGTCGCAAGCTGAAGATGAACATATAGAGAAAGTTTATGAGGATATTGAAAGGGTAATGCAGTATGTAAAGGGGGGCGAAAATCTAATAGTCATGGGCGACTGGAATGCAGTTGTAGGGGAAGGAGTAGAAGAAAAGGTTATAGGAGAATATGGGCTTGGGACAAGGAATGAAAGAGGAGAAAGACTAATTGAGTTCTGTAACAAGTTTCAGCTAGTAATAGCGAATACCCTGTTCAAGAATCACAACAGGAGGAGGTATACTTGGAAAAGGCCGGGAGATACGGGAAGATTTCAATTAGATTACATCACGGTCAGATAGAGATTCTGAAATCAGATACTGGATTGTAAGGCATACCCAGGAGCAGATATAGACTCAGATAACAATATAGTAGTGATGAAGAGTAGGCTGAAGTTCAAGACATTAGTCAGGAAGAATCAATACGTAAAGAAGCAGGGTACGGAAGTACTAAGGAATGATGAGATACGTTTGAATTTCTCTAACGCTATAGGTACAGCAATAAGGAATAGCGCAGTAGGCAGTACAGTTGCAGAGGAATGGACATCTCTAAAAAGGGCCATCAAAGAAGTTGGGAAGGAAAACATAGGTACAAAGAAGGTAGCTGCGAAGAAACCATGGGTAACAGAAGAAATACTTCAGTTGATTGATGAAAGGAGGAAGTACAAACATGTTCCGGGAAAATCAGGAATACAGAAATACAAGTCGCTGAGGAATGAAATAAATAGGAAGTGCAGGGAAGCTAAGACGAAATGGCTGCAGGAAAAATATGAAGACATCAAAAAAGATATGATTGTCGGAAGGACAGACTCAGCATACAGGAAAGTCAAAACAACCTTTGGTGACATTAAAAGCAACGGTGGTAGCATTAAGAGTGCAACGGGAATTCCACTGTTAAATGCAGAGGAGTGAGCAGATAGGTGGAAAGAATACATTGAAAGCCTCTGTGAGGGTGAAGATTTGTCTGATGTGATAGAAGAAGAAACAGAAGTCGATTTAGAAGAGATAGGGGATCCAGTATTAGAATCGGAATTTAAAAGACCTTTGGAGGACTTACGGTCAAATAAGGCAGAAGGGATAGATAACATTCCATCAGAATTTCTAAAATCATTGGGGGAAGTGGCAACAAAACGACTATTCACGTTGGTGTGTAGAATATATGAGTCTGGCGATATACCATTTGACTTTCGGAAAAGCATCATCCACACAATTCCGAAGATGGCAAGAGCTGACAAGTGTGAGAATTATAGCACAATCAGCTTAACAGCTCATGCATCGAAGCTGCTTACAAGAATAATATACAGAAGAATGGAAAAGAAAATTGAGAATGCGCTAGGTGACGATCAGTTTGGCTTTAGGAAAAGTAAAGGGA
Organism: Schistocerca nitens; assembly: GCF_023898315.1. Taxonomy (NCBI): domain Eukaryota; kingdom Metazoa; phylum Arthropoda; class Insecta; order Orthoptera; family Acrididae; genus Schistocerca; species Schistocerca nitens. Next base: position 173,242,315 of record NC_064623.1, read on the forward strand.
CGAGAGAGGCAATTCTGACGTTACGGCTAATAATGGAAGCAAGGCTAAAGAAAAATCAAGACACTTTCATAGGATTTGTCGAACTGGAAAAAGCATTTGACAATATAAAATGGTGCAAGCTGTTCGAGATTCTGAAAAAAGTAGGGGTAAGCTATAGGGAGAGACGGGTCATATACAATATGTACGACAACCAAGAGGGAATAATAAGAGTGGACGATCAAGAATGAAGTGCTAGTATTAAGAAGGGTGTAAGACAAGGCTGTAGCCTTTCGCCCCTATTCTTCAATCTGTACATCGAGGAAGCAATGATGGAAATAAAAGAAAGGTTCAGGAGTGGAATTAAAATACAAGGTGAAAGGATATCAATGATACGATTCGCTGATGACATTGCTATCCTGAGTGAAAGTGAAGAAGAATTAAATGATCTGCTGAATGGAATGAACAGTCTAATGAGTACACAGTATGGTTTGAGAGTAAATCGGAGAAAGACGAAGGTAATGAGAAGTAGTAGAAATGAGATCAGCGAGAAACATAACATCAGGATTGATTGTCACGAAGTCAATGAAGTTAAGGATTTCTGCTACCTAGGCAGTAAAATAACCAATGACGGATGTAGCAAGGAGGACATCAAAAGCAGACTCGCTATGGCAAAAAAGGCATTTCTGGCCAAGAGAAGTCTACTAATATCAAATACCGGCCTTAATTTGAGGAAGAAATTTCTGAGGATGTATGTCTGGAGTACAGCATTGTATGGTAGTGAAACATGGACTGTGGGAAAACCGGAACAGAAGAGAATCGAAGCATTTGAGATGTGGTGCTATAGACAAATGTTGAAAATTAGGTGGACTGATAAGGTAAGGAATGAGGAGGTTCTACGCAGAATCGGAGAGGAAAGGAATATGTGGAAAACACTGATAAGGAGAAGGGACAGGATGATAGGACATCTGCTAAGACATGACGGAATGACTTCCATGGTACTAGAGGGAGCTGTAGAGGGCAAAAACTGTAGAGGAAGACAGAGATTGGAATACGTCAAGCAAATAATTGAGGACGTAGGTTGCAAGTGCTACTCTGAGATGAAGAGGTTAGCACAGGAAAGGAATTTGTGGCGGGCCGCATCAAACCAGTCAGTAGACTGATAATCCAGTTCATGTTTAAATGATTTATTTTATTGCAATAAAGAAAACTAATTACACATAAATTTATTTTAACTGCTTCCTGCTGGTAATTTAAAAATGTACAATTTTATCCCCCCCATGAACCATGGACCTTGCCGTTAGTGCGGAGGCTTTCGTGCCTCAACAATACAGATAGCCGTCCATAGGTGCAACCACAATGGAGGGGAATCTGTTGAGAGGCCAGACAAACGTGTGGTTCCTGAAGAGGGGCAGCAGTCTTTTCAGTAGTTGCAGGGGCAACAGTCTGGATGATTGACTGATCTGGCCCTGTAACACTAACCAAAATGGCCTTGCTGTTTTGGTACTGCAGACGGCTGAAATCAAGGGGAAACTACAACCGTAATTTTTCCCGAGAGCATGCAGCTTTACTACATGATTAAATGATGATGGCGTCCTCTTGGGTAAAATATTCCGGAGGTAAAATAGTCCCCCATTCGGATCTCTGAGCGGGGACTACTCAAGAGGACATTGTTATCAGCAGAAAGAAAACTTACATTCTACGGATCGGAGCGTGGAATGTCAGATCCCTTAATCGGGCAGGTAGGTTAGGAAATTTAAAACAGGAAATGGATAGGTTAAAGTTAGATATAGTGGGAATTAGTGAAGTTCGGTGGCAGGAGGAACAAGACTTTTGGTCAGGTGAATACAGAGTTATAAATACAAAATCAAATAGGGGTAATGCAGGAGTAGGTTTAATAATGAATAAAAAAATAGGAGTGCGGGTAAGCTACTACAAACAGCATTGTGAACGCATTATTGTGGCAAAGATAGACACAAAGCCCACGCCTACTACAGTAGTACAAGTTTATATCCCGACTAGCTCTGCCGATGATGAAGAAATTGATGAAATGTATGATGAGATAAAAGAAATTATTCAGATAGTGAAGGGAGATGAAAATTTAATAGTCATGAGTGACTAGTATTTGACAGTTGGAAAAGGAAGAGAAGGAAACATAGTAGGTGAATATGGATTGGGGCTAAGAAATGAAAGAGGAAGCCGCCTGGTAGAATTTTGCACAGAGCATAACTTAATCATAGCTAACACTTGGTTCAAGAATCATGAAAGAAGGTTGTATACATGGAAGGACCCTGGAGATACTAAAAGGATTCAGATAGATTATATAATGGTAAGACAGAGATTTCGGAACCAGATTTTAAATTGTAAGATTTTCCAGGGGCAAATGTGGACTCTGACCACAATCTATTGGTTATGAACTGTAGATTAAAACTGCAAAAGGGTGGGAATTTAAGGAGATGGGACCTGGATAAACTGAAAGAACCAGAGGTTGTACAGAGTTTCAGGGAGAGCATAAGGGAACAATTGACAGGAATGGGGGATAGAAATACAGCCAATGACAGTGGATATTCAAACGACAGGACACGTGATGTAGTCAGCTAGTAGCAACATCACTGTTAAGTAGTGCGGATACACAAATAGGAAAAGCGAATGTTTTAAATTAATATACATAGTATTTATATAAGAAAAGCAAAGCTTCCACATATAATATTGGTCTCTAACGTTAATAAACTGCAAGAGAAGCTAAGCTTTCACATATAATGTTGATATTTTTTGCACGTGTTACACTTTAAGATATATCACACAAATGTGCCAGTAAAAATTTTAGCTGGGCCCAGTGACTTTTCCTCAGAGTTTTCCACAAACAAATTAGCTACCAGAGAGGAGAGAGAGCTTCCCGTAGCATGACATCAATTTGCTCATAATAGTGACATGAATGTCTGATCTAGACTTGAAATACTTCAAAATGGCTTGTCATAAAACACTCTGTGAGTTAAGAAATTCATCGTATATTCTCGCACATAGTTCAACTTGCATAAAAGAAAATTTACTTTGAAACTAACACTTTCAAATCACCATTTGCAATATTCTCCCACGACCTGTTAGAAATAGGTTCGTTTCAGTAGTCGTCAGAGAGAGCCAGATAACAGGCACCACTGCACTTTGGCAGTTGCTATGATGCAGCAAGCCCATATGTTCATATGTGTAAAACATTAAAAGATCTTTCATTATGTCATAAAAGAAAAAAGGCATCAGAGGATACTCCAAGAGCATCGGAATTTCATGAAGCATACTATAATGGCACATTTAAGGCACATACGTAAAGAGCACATTCGTATGTCCAGATTCCCAATGAAGTAGGCCTCAATCTGATATTAAGCTTTTCAGTGTGGGTTTTGAGATGTAAATTTTCTTGGAGTACCAGTACTGTATTAACTCATTTTTGATTCTTTATTATGGCATTATGCCATACGTGCTAGAAGATGAAAACATGCAACTTGAAATGCAGTGAGCAGTTGAAATTTGCCAATAGTGTGGAACTAAACACTTTGTTTCAAACACATTGACTGCCACAGCGTAAAAGATTAATAAAAACAAAATTTCTTCAGCAAAACCGACAAAAATAACTTCATTGGTCTACAAGGCGATTAATGCATGGCTGTCAGAAAAGTGGAAATAAAATAAAATCTGACACTAATAACATATATTAGCCTTCCGTAATTATGTGAACGTATTTTAATTCACTTGATAGCTCCCGGCCGCAAAAATCCATTTTGTTTCCATTTGACATGAGATCAGTAAACGAAGAGGACACAGCAAAATCATTAAATGTAAACACGGGTCACATGGAGACTACACACTTCCCTACTATAACTCAGACTGCTCTGCCCATCAGCCTCGGATCTATGATATTTCCAAACCGAGGCAATACTAAGATAGTGCTGCCCCCCCTCCCCCGCCCCCCTCCCTCGAGAGTTTGAGATTTGACGTCAAAAATTTTAAAAAGTCAAATTTTCAAAAATATGTTCATTTTGTAGCGCACAGCTTTCTGAAGAGTCTTATACATAAAGCACATACGTTCGAGGAAATGTAAGACACATTATTTGGTCTGAAGTGTGCCAGAGCGCAGTGCCACCCCTCTTCACACAGCATTGTTCTATCGCATGTCACTGTATTTCACACCGTGGAATTGAAACTTGTATATTTTGTACTGGATGCCATCAACCTATGTTCAGGACAGTGGAAATTAAAATGTCCTGTGGTGCCACTCCTCCTCCCAGTTGCCCGGTTTGACATCCTGGCCCTCTTAAAAAAAACTCGCAATTATTACTGGATGGGATTATTTGTAATCGGGAGAACAAGAACTCTTCAGAAAATGTACCTGTTACCTAATAACTAATTATAGAAATCAAAGAGAATGTAGATGAAGATGAAATAGGAGATATGATACTGCGTGAAGAGTTTGACAGAGCACTGAAAGACCTAAGACTAAACAAGGCCACGGGAGTAGACAACATTCCATTAGAACTACTGACAGCCTTGGGAGAGCCAGGCCTAACAAAACTCTACCATCTGGTGAGCAAGATGTATGAGACAGGCAAAATACCTTCAGACTTAAAGAAGAATACAGTTTAATAAGCCATGGCTGCAAAATACTAACACAAATTCTTTACAGACGAATGGAAAAACTGGTAGAATCCGACCGACCTCGGGGAAGATCAGTTTGGATTCCGTAGAAATGTTGGAACACGTGAGGCAATACTGACCCTATGATTTATCTTAGAAAATAAATTAAGTAAAGGCAAACCTGCATTTATAGCATTTGTTGACTTAGAGAAAGCTTTTGACAATGTTGACTGGAATACTCTCTTTCAAATTCTGAAGGTGGCAGGGGTAAAATACAGGGAGCGAAAGACTATTTACAATTTGTACAGAAACCAGATGTCAGTTATAAGAGTCGAGGGGTATGAAAGGGAGCAGTGGTTGGGAAGGGAGTGAGACAGGGTTGTAGCCTATCCCCAATGTTATTGAATCTGTATATTGAGCAAGCAATAAAGGAAACAAAAGAAAAGTTCGGAGTAGGTATTAAAATCCATGGACAAGAAATAAAAACTTTGAGGTTTGCCAATGACATTTTAATTATGTCAGAGACAGCAAAGGACTTGGAAGAGCTGTTGAACAGAATGGACAGTGTCTTGAAAGTAGGATATAAGATGAACATCAACAAAAGCAAAACTAGGATAATGGAATGTAGTCAAATTAAGTCGGGTGACGCTGAGGGAATTAGATTAGGAAATGAGACACTAGTTTAGACAAGAAGAGAATAGAAGCTTTCAAAATGTGGTGCTACAGAAGAATGCTGAAGATTAGATGGGTAGATCACATAACTAATGAGGTGGTATTGAATAGAATTGAAGAGAAGAGGAATTTGTGGCACAACTTGACTAGAAGAAGGGATCGGTTGGTAGGGCATATTCTGAGACACCAAGGGATCACCAATTTAGTATTGGAGGGCAGCGTGGAGGGTAAAAATCATAGAGGGAGACCAAGAGATGAATACACTAAGCAGATTCAGAAGGATGTAGGTTGCAGTAAGTACTGGGAGATGAAGAAGCTTGCACTGGATAGAGTAGCATGAGAGCTGCATCAAACCGGTCTCTGGACTGAAGACCACAACAACAACAGCTAATAACTTGCTGTTTTGGGTGACATAAAATTAAATATAGGATACATAAAACCAGTAGAGACAAGAGACAAGCAATGTAGTACATATTTCTTCAATCCTTAGCTGCTAGCATTGTTTTCTCTCTAATCTTGTTACAGCTTCACATGGTGTGCTTTCCTTTCTGTGACAGAATCTATTAGCTCATCGAAGTTCGTCAAACATTTTGCTACATTAAAAATTGAAGTATTGCTATCTAATACTGTGTAAGTTGTTAATACAAATAGTACCCAAGACTGTTGTGGTTTCTCGATCTGATTACATCAATTTCGTCACTGTCTGCTAGATAAAACAAAATGGGCCTTTCTAACACTGCAGAAATTGTACATAAAATGCCTGATTGGCCTATTACAAGCAAAAAGCTTTATGTTAGAAAATAGTTTCACATTTCATTCATATGCTCCAGTCTCTCGAGCATGAGATTGAAAAGTAGTAGTAAGAGATTTTTATATAAATTGGGAATAGTCATATTCTTCCCTAATTTGTGTGATGCCCCTGTTTCTTTTCCTCCTCATTCTAACAATCTTGACAATCTTGTAATGACTAATTCTGGAGCTATTCCTGCCTTTGTCAAAACTTATTCACCGGTTAACTTCACTAACCCTGCCAGAATCACCAGTTTAGCTATCCCTGATTATTCTCCAGTTAGGCGCAGTTATGTTCCTAAAAACCATTTTCCGCGCTACTCCCAGAATAGAACTTAAGCAGCTGCTGGACGGGGACTGTACAACTGGCCCTTACTAGTGTAGCGGTCGGGCCAAAAATTTTCTGACAAAATTTCATTTTCCTGGATACAGAGAGAAGATAATATGTAATCTTTCTTACCCGTTATTTCTGTTAGTTGTTTATTTCCACTCTGGTAGTCTGAATCTATGGATTTCCCTAGTAATTATAAAAATGCTGATCATTTGCAAACCCAAACAACAACATAATCAGACAGCGATTAGCGTTCACTCATTCGGCTTTACTCCGCTCAGCTGGTATAGCCCGATCCCGTTTTGCCTGTGGTAAAGTTTATTTCTAGATACAACGAGGATTCCCCTGACAGAGACATCATGTACACTATGCACGCTTTCAACAATCAATTTATGATTTAGTTTTTTTACCATGGGACCAAACTGCTGATGTCATTGGTCCCTAGGCTTACACACTATTTAATCTAACTTAAACTGACTTACGCTAAGAACACATACACCCATGCCCGAGGGAGGATTCAAACCTCCAATGGGGGGAGCCGCGCGTACCGTGACGAGTCGCCTTAGACCGCATGGCTTATGATTCATTCAGAAATCAACTAGTAATTATAAAAATGCTGATCATTTGCAAACCCAAACAACAACATAATCAGACAGCGATTAGCGTTCACTCATTCGGCTTTACTCCGCTCAGCTGGTATAGCCCGATCCCGTTTTGCCTGTGGTAAAGTTTATTTCTAGATACAACGAGGATTCCCCTGACAGAGACATCATGTACACTATGCACGCTTTCAACAATCAATTTATGATTTAGTTTTTTTACCATGGGACCAAACTGCTGATGTCATTGGTCCCTAGGCTTACACACTATTTAATCTAACTTAAACTGACTTACGCTAAGAACACATACACCCATGCCCGAGGGAGGATTCAAACCTCCAATGGGGGGAGCCGCGCGTACCGTGACGAGTCGCCTTAGACCGCATGGCTTATGATTAATTCAGAAATCAACTTACAGAGTGTGTTCAAAAACCAACTGGGATGCGCATCAAAGTCATATGAGTAATCAATAGACCAATCTGCGCTGGAAGCTAGGCACTTTGTGAAACAAGGTTTTTTCTCCTCAAGAATATGAATTTGGCAGCTTGGGCGCAGTAATGAAATTTTTCCCGGTTGCATCTAGGTGCTTGCTGCAACTGTTTACACAGCCAACAGCCACACTTCTGTAGCCAGAAACAGGAGAAGGTACTACTCATACACTACTCAACTGTGCATATGCATGAGCTTGCTCGTAACGGCTAAAATGAATCTAATGTAAACAGTTGTGATGTCACACTCATTGGAGGCAATTTGTGGTCATGACGTTGTACATAGTCTGCCTAAATCCTTTGACACATTTTGCCGTTGGCAAACGCTTGTATGAGCTGTATATGGCACATTTCCTTTGCAATTTATGTTTTATTTTCAATTTTTTTCACGTTCAAATTTTATTGTTGCAGTATTATTCTGCAGTATCAGGATACAGTAGTATCCTTTGTTAGAGTATCGATTCTTACCAGTCAAAATTACAAAAATTTAACTGAAAACTAAGACAACGAATAATTCCCGGAATTCTAAAAAATTCCTGGGTTTTTCCCGGCCGAAAAATTTCCTCAGTTTTTCCCGGATCCCCCGGTTGTCCCAGGTTGTATACACCCTGACACTACACCACATGTAATAAGTACTATTTTATTACTCAGAAGCACACATATACATTCTTGATTCTCGGTGCACATGTGTGCTGTTTCGCGAGTGGCCACTGACTGGTTGCAAAGAGTTTGCCAAAACAAAGATATTACACGTGACTTGGTCAATAGTCGCCACATTAGCACCCCCCCCTCCCCCCCCCTCCCCTAAAGTGTGGAGCACAAAACATAAATATTGGGGCATACATGTAAAGGAAACACCCAGGGGGGAGGGAGAGGGTGTTTAAACCGAAACCATACCTTACATTACATTACATTAGTAACTGAAGTCTTCGAGCCAGCGAGGGAGGCGCACGGCCCTGCCTGACCAGGCGAATCCTCGTACAGCAGTCGAGGGATCTGGGGAGGGGACGGTGGGTTGTGAGGAGCCGGGCTAGCAGACCTGAATGCCTGTTGCGGTACGTAGGACTTTTACCATTGATGGGTCAGTACCAACAGGCAAGGGGCAGATGGAGAAGATGAATGTGGGTTAAGTTGTCATTGGGGGAGCTGGCTCGTTCGTAGAAGACACACACATTATCTGGCTGTATAACAAAAAACACTTTAGAGCTGCAAATAAAATATGTGTTGACATTCCCTACCACTTCCGTATATGGGTTGACAGACTCTGCACACGAGTCGTCGTTGGTGACATCACACATTCCGAGGCTGGCCCCTGATCTGTCACTAAATCCTTACAGGGGAGAGGTGGGGGGCTGCCTGTAGGAGAGGGAGTCATCACACAGATCACTCTTAGGGGAATGTCACACGCACCTGTAGCACCGTCACACGACTGAAAGTGCGTAATGTCACACGTGCAGGAATGGGCGTCACTCATCCGCGGACCGTTGGTAGATGACTTGTGCAAGGCGGATGTAGCAGGGGGTGGGGACTGACTGGATGGGGTATCTAGCAGTTCTCTCAGAGACTACGTCAGTTTGAGGTGGCAGACAGATAACGTTTGAGATGTGCCATTAATGAACACTTTGAACGTGTCGGTACGCCGCGATATGACTCTGTGCGGGACCGAGTATGGAGGTCTGAGTACCAGTCAGACGGCGTTATTGCACATCGTGACACAAGTGCATGATGCCAAGTCCTCATGCAGCAATATGGGAGGGAGCGAGTGCGGTCAAGAAGGAGGCACGCGAATGTTAGTGATTAGCTCCTTAACACGCCCGACGAATGTCGAGTTGCAGATTTGATCTGGAGGAAGTGAAGGCTCGACTAGCTCTGGTGGGAGTGTGAGGGATTATCTGCACAGTACTTCTGCCAGGGAGACGCCAAGGTCCTCTTTGTATGCGGCCCGAACGCCTAATATTACCCACGGTAAGGTGTCGCCCCACTGACCTCCGTGGCACATCAGGGAAGCTTTAAGCATTCAGTGCCAGTGTTTGACAAGCCCATTGCTCCAGGGTGTGGTATGCTGCAGTCCTAAATCATTTCACCCCGCACAGTTTACAAAGCTGTCGGAAGAGGGTGGACTTGAACAGGCAGCCCTGGTCAGCAGTGATGGAAACTAGGCAGCTAAAGCATGAGATACACATTAATAAAAAGGCCTGGGCTACTGTGTCGGGTGTGATAGTAGTGAGAGGAATTACCTCTACCCAGCGGGTAAACCTGTCAACGGAGGACAGTATGTAACAGAAGGGGCCCGAGGGGGGTACAGGCCTGACGATATCGATATGTATGTTGTAGAATCTTCTTTTTGCCACGTCGAATGTACCTGGGGGTGGGGGGCTATGCATGGCGTCCTACTTTTGCGCGCCGACAAGCCACACACGCTCGCGCCCAACTGTGACACTGTTTTATCACCCCGGGCCAAACGAAACGTTCAGATACCAGACGTGTGGTGGCGCAAATGCCAGGGTGTGCCAAGTTGTGGATACTATTAAAAATGTCCCGGCGGAGAGGTGCAGGAATCACCAGACATATGCGTCCTGTTGAAATGTCACACCAGATGGGTGATGAAAACCCAGGAAGTGTCCGTAACTCTAGTTGGAGTCCTGTTTTAACATCGGAGCGCAGTGCGGCAATTTCAGTATCCTCTGTTTGCAATTTATTGAGTTCACTGAGGTCCAGTTGTGAAGATAAAACTGACACACAAGATAGAAAATCAGCGATGATGTTGTCTGCCCCTCTGATGTAATGTATGTCATTCATAAACTCACATATGAGGTCCATATGTTGAAAACATTTTGGGGATGAGTCCTTGCCTGGGTTACGGAATACCACAAGATGGTGGCCTTCGATATCGTCTTGGAAATATTTGGTAGTGGCATAAATAGCAAACAGTTCCCGGTCGAAGGTTGACCATTTATGTTGGGAAGCAGACAGATTGCGGGAGAAAAATTTGAGCAGCTGTACATCAGAACCCATGGATTGGTGAAGTACCGCCCCCACTGCTGTATCACTCATGTCTGTAGTAAGCAAGATGGAAGCACCAGGAACGGAGCGAGTGAGCGTAACAGCTGTCTGTAAGGCTGACTTTAGGTTATCAAATGCGCGATGCATATCTGGAGTCCACGTGACTGCCCGAGACCCTGAAGTGTTTCTTCCTGCAAGATCATCTGTCAGTGGGGCTTGTATGTTAGTGGCGTGGGAGATGTGTTTGCGGTCGTAATTTACCATTCCAAGGAAGTGGCAAAGGCCCTGGAAATCTTTGGGCAAAGGCACCGTACTAATGGCCTCGACCGATTCGGGTAGGGGGTGGATGCCGTCGGCAGAAACCCCGTGGCCCAGAAAAGTGACACTAGTGTGGCGGAGTTGTGACTTACCATTGTTCACTGTGACACCATTTGCTTTTAATAGTTGAAACAGTGTATTTAAATTGAGTTCATGTTCCTCAAGGGAGGAAGAAAAAATTAACAAGTCATCCAGGTACGCCTATGCAAAGTCCAGTTTTCCAACCAATGAGTCGATGAACCGTTGCCACATCTGTGCAGCATTTTTAAGATGGCATAAACAAATACTCGAACAACCTGAATGGGGTGATGATAGCGGTTTTTTCAACGTCCTGCACTGCCATTGGCAGTTGGCGGTATGCCTTGTGACAGTCAATTACATTGAAAATTTATGCCCCATGTAGTTGGGAAGCAAAGTCTTGAATATTTGGGACGGGATAATTATCTAGAATTGTTCTGGTGTTAAGCACCTGATAGTCAGCACAGAGGCAAAAGTGCCATCTTCCTTGGGCACCAAATGAATGGGTGACGACCAGCTACTAGAAGAAGGGTGAATAACCTTACTATCTAAAAGTTCATGAATAATAGCTCTGGCATGTTTAAGTTTTTCTGGATTTAAATGTCTAGCCTTTGCACATACCGGTGGACCTTTGTGGTACTGATATTGTGGACAGTACCATTGCTGATCGCGAACACCAAAGGGTATGTTGGACCCGCACACGATACACTATGACAACCATGTAATTTGTATCCCAGGCCAGCGGGTCAGCTTCTATTCGGCAGTAGTAACATCATGCAGCTTCGGCAGCAGGTGCGAGGAGGGCTTCATTGCTGTCTCGAAGTTTGTCATTGTGTGATCTAAGAGAGAACACTGCAACAGCGGTTGCAGCTAGCTCACACAATAGAGTGGCGTTCTCGGATGAGAGGAAAGAGATATCTGAACTGGTGGTACGGCCTATCGAATTAAAGGTTAGTGTACCTCGTTGTAAGTTGGGTGACTGTGCGTGGGCCTCAGAGAAAATCTACCCTGAGCACGGGTTCATCCACGTCCGCAATAACAAAAGTTCACTGTAACGGGGTATTAATGCCCTACAGTTTAAGGCTTAAATTAGTTACTCCATGAGATTGGATCAGGGAATTGTTGGTGGCTCGAAGTGGTAGGCAAGGCTGATGCTTGAATTTAATACCCGCGGACCAAGGTACCACGCTAACCTCGGCCCCTGTGTCGACTAGAAATGAAAGGCGAGACACTGTGTCTTTCACCTACAAGGGGAGTCTTGACGTAACTGTTTGTCAGAATCTGTGACTCCCTGTCCATAGCTTTGCAGCGTAATATGCTCGGGTGCAGTAGCGGTGCACCAGCTTGCGACTCTGTCAGCAGCACGCGGCACGGTAGGCGTGGCTGGCTCGACCTCGGTTGAGACATCAGTGAGTCGGGCGTTCGACAGAGTAACACCAACAGGCGCGGTAGAGTCAACTGTAGTCGACTGATGTACGGGAAATGACGGAGTACAGTTTCCGGGCCCCTCCCCTACAGGTGCATTAAAATTGTTAAAATTACCTAGTGTTCATGGAACAAGCACAGCAGGAACGGTGTGTGCCATCAGAAACATAAAGTGAACGCTGGTAGTGTGTGTGTGTGTGTGTGTGTGTGTGTGTGTGTGTGTGTGGTGGGGAGGGGGGGGGGGGAGCTGGTGCATAATCCGGAGTTCTGAGATAAACGTGAAATGTCCATCTTGAGTGACCCAGCTTGATTTGTACTGCCACTGATTCGAGTGGAAAGTTCACACTGGCACTTGGAAAACCCATAAACATAATCACTGGGGTTGAGCACATTGTGTCAGCCGTTGTTGAGCACTCAGAACATGTGGCAAGTTCGTATTTGGTGTAAAATATTCACATTCAAAATTATGTGTGTGAAAAACGTTCTGCTGGTGAGGAATACTGCCACATGACTGCTGACTCACGTACAGCAACGAAAAGTTATTGGTCATGCCTGATGCCAGCACACGTGGCTGTGGGGATGTAGAAGCACTGTCCTGTTGAGTACAGCTAGTCGGTGTGTTCGAGCACTGCATCGAACTATTGCAAACACAAGGTGGGTAATTGGAAAACCGTGCCAAAGTGTCCTCAGATACCTAGTTGGCACGTGTGCAGTGTAGCGGGCGGATCCAATGAATCACACTATACCACATGTAATAAGCACTATTTTATTACTTGGAAGCAAACATATAAAGTTATATACATTCTTGATTCTTGGTGCACGTGTGTACTGTTTCGCGCGGCCACAGACTGGTCACAAAGAGCTTGCCAAAACATAGATATTACACATGACTTGGTCGATAGTCACCACGGTATTATCATCCAGTTCTCAGCTATGTTGAAAATTTTTAAGTCTCTAGCTCATTGAGACATACAGTGGTAAACAATGTACCCTCCACCACACACTAGACAATAAAGTGAGTTAATATTGCATTGTCATCCAGTTCTGAGTGATGTTGAATGTTCCAAGTCCTTAGCTCATTGTGAAACATAGTAGTGAAAAAGTACCCTCTGCTACACTAGACATGAAAGTGGATTAATATAGCATTGTCATTGAGTTTTGAGCATGTTGAAAGTTTCAAGTCCTTAGCTCATTAGAAAATGACAGTGAAAAACAGAGTACCCTCCACCACATACAACACAAGAAAGTGGGTTACCACTTTCAGGCTATTTCTACCTTTGAATAGTTGGTGAAAAAAGTGAACACCTGCATCTTTCTATGTGAGCTCTGATTTATCTTATTTTATTCCAATAGTCCATTGTTTCTTGTTGTGTAGGTGAGAGGCAACAAAATATTTTGAGGAGAAAGTTGGTGACTGAAATTTCGTGAAAAGATACCACCGCAGTGATGGCTTTCATGACTGTCATTCCAACTCATTTGTCATATCTGTGACACATTCTCCCCTATCTTGTGATAACACTAAATGAGTTTCTGTTCATTGAACTTCTTTGATGTACTTCATTAATCATATCTGGTAAAGATCACATAACACATAGCAGTACTCCAGAACAGGATGGGCAAGTGTGGTGTAAGCAGTCTGTTTGCAGATATGGTAAACCTTCTAAGTGTTATGTCAATAAAATGTCATTTTTCACACCAAGAGCAAATATTGTTGAACTCAAGTTTTCGAGAAGATCTCAGAAAGATGGCATCCACTTTGTGCTCTATCCAGGATTTTAGAACATACTGTTACATATGTCCTTTCCCATGTGAGAAGAAGTTTGCAGGAATGTGACTTAAAATTAAGTGCAAAGAAGTTTGAGGTGTGGTCACTATAAGGGGGAAAAAAAAAACAGATCTGTAGCAAACTTGGCACTGGGAGCGGAGCAAGTGAAAACAGTTGAATGTTTAGCATGTCAAGTATAATACAGAAAAATGGAAGAAATGAACTAGAGATAAGTGAATGGACAAAGCAAGCTAATACTGACAGCATTATGAGAAATATGAGAGAAATGATATGGAACAAAGAAGTCACTTAGAAAAGTTACAAGGTGTCATACAAAGTGCATTGCATGGACTTAATCTTTGATGGCACCCCACTGGCCTTAATCTGTGGTAGCACATCCACTTCTCTCTGTTTTCACTATCCTGTTTTGTCCGTTCTTCTCTATCTTTGTCATCCTCCCTCTCCTCTTACTGTTTAGTTTTTCCACCTGCATCTCTCTTCATTCCTTGGTATTTCCACATCTCACTTCTTTGCACATTGATTCTTCCTGACTAGTGTCTTAAACTTCAGCCTACTTTTCATCATTACTAAATTGTGATCTGAATCTACATCTGTTCCTGATAATCCAGTATGTGATTTCAGATTCTCTGTCTGACCATGACGTAATCTAACCAAAATCTTTCCATATCTCCTTTTCCAAGTATACCTCCTCCTCCTCTTGTGACTCTTGAGCAGAGTATTGGCTGTTACTAGCTGAAATTTATTGCAGAACTCAATTAGTCTCTCTCCTCTCTCATTCTTAGTGCAAAGCCCAAATTCTTGTACAATCCTTTTTCCTACTCCTTTCTCTACAACTACATTCCAATCACCCATGATTATTAGATTTTCATCTTCCTTTATGTACTGAATTACCAATTCAGTATCCTCATACCTTTTCTCTGTCTCTTCATCTTCGGCTTGTGACAGCAGCATGTGTAACTGAATTACCATAATCGGTGTTGGTTGCTGCTGATTCTGATGAGAACCACCCTATCACTGAACTGAATGTGTTTGTACTGCGATGTAGTACACGGTGAGGGCCCGAATAAGGCGGCTGCAAGGCTGCTCGTACAGTGTCATCCTTCAGCATCAGAAAGTCGCACGAAGCGAGGCCCTTGTGTAGAGGCAGTGTAGAGTGCAGGCACGGAATGGGGGTGTGAAGGCCCGTGACGTGCGTACAAACGCGTTCAACCAGAGTGGGAAGATCCACGGTGGTGGCTGACGGTGAATCCTCGACGAACTCAGTGGTAAGGAGGAGGGATTTGCTGTACAGAATCTCAGCAAGCGAGCCATTCGAGTCTTCTTTATGGGCCGAGCAGGACCCACAGGAGGGCCTCAGACCATAGGCCGCCGTGGCACATAAGTGCAGCCTCGAGTGTGCGGTACCGCTGTTCGACTGAGTCATTCACCTGTGGGTGGTAAGCCGTGGTGTGAAATTTGGCAATGACAGAGTTTGCAGAGTCGTGCAAAGTGGACAGACTAAAACTGGCATCCCTCGTCGGTTGTGAGAGACAGGGGGCAGCCAAAAAGAGCAGCCCACACCGAGATGAAAGAACATGAAATGGTCTCGGCCGTGATGTCAATAAGAGGAACCGACTCGACCGAGCGGGTCATGCAGTCAACAATTGATAAGATGTATGTGTAGCCCTCAGAAGGGGGGAGGGGACCAACAATGTCAATATGGACGTGCCAAAGATGCCACTTTGGAATGACAAACTTGCCCAATGAAGGTTGAGCATGCCTGCCGACCTTGCTGCACTGGCACGGGATGCACGCACAGCTCCAAGTGTGGCAGTCGTGCTTCACATCAGGCCAGACAAATTGCTCTGTAACCAACCGCACCGTGGCTCGCATTCCAGGGTGAGCCAAGCCGGGCAAGGCAGTAAAGACCCTGTGACGAAGGGCGGTAGGGACCGGGGGCGGTGTGTGCCGTAGAGTTGTTACAAAGGACAGGGATCATCGGCCCGTGTAGTATATGGGGCTGGACAGAGAGTGATGACTCGCTGTCTGATATTATTTGCTGTATATCGTCAGCTTCGGCCTGAAGTTGGGCAACCTCTTCCAGATTCAGCAGTGCAGTTAGCACGCAGATGCATGAAAGATAGTCTGCCACAACGTTCTCTGCACCGTGGATATAGTATGGGTCAGAAGAGTGCTGACAGATGTAGTCCATGTGGCAGAAACACCTCAGCAGAGGGTCCTTAGCAGGGTTACGAATAGCGTCCACGAGTGTCTTGTGATCTGTATAGGTCTGTATAGATGAAGGTCACTACAAGGAGCTCACGGTTGAAAGCCGACCATTTACACTGGCTCTTAGTCAGTTTTTTGGAAAAGAAGTGGAGGGATTGGGTAGAGTCGGCAGTGTGCTGTTGTAAAACAGCGCCCACAGCTGAGACACTGGTGTCAGTAGTGATTGAGACACAGGGTCAGAGTGGGTGACTGTGACAGCCTTTGTGAGGGCAATTTTAAGGTGACCAAATGTGTCGAGCATGGGTTTGGTCCACTCCAACTTTCATTTCCCAGTGGTGTTCTTGCTGGAGAGGGCATCGGTGAGCGCCATTTGGACAGAGGCAGCCTGAGGAATACAGCAGTGATAAAAATTAGCCGTACCCAAAAAACGACAGAGCTGAGCATAATCCTTGGGGAGAGGTAGATCGAGTATGGTTTCGTCACGAGAACTCGTCGGTCAGAGGCTGTCGGCAGAGACAGTATGGCCTAGAAAGGTCACTGATGTGGCACACAGTAGAGATTTATCATGGTTGATCACCACGTCATTGGCAGCAAGGACCAAATGAACTGCATTGAGGTGAACTCAATGCTCCTCAGCGGAGGAGGAGAAGATCAGTATATCACCTAAGTAAGCATAAGCAAATGGCAGAGGGAGCAAAATGGAATCAATGAACCGCTGCCACGTCTGTGCCACATTTTTCGATCCGTTAGGCATATAACAGTATTCAAATTGGCCAAAGCATGTGATGATGACCATCTTAAGAATATCTGGTGGATGCATAGGGATCTTATGGTATGCCTTGGAACAATCTAAAACAGAGAAAAAATTATAACCGTGTAGTAATTGTGTGAAATCCTGTATATGAGGAATGGGGTAGTTATCGATAATGGTGCGAGCGTTAAGGGACCTGTTGTCCCCACACGTGCATAAGGTGCCGTCCTTTTTAGGAAAAGGTGAATGGGTGAAGACCAGTTGCTATTGGAGGGGCAGAGGATGCCCGAAGCCAAAAGATCCTGAACTCTCTCTTTGGCGCACACAAGTTTGGAAGCGTTATGGCACCTGGCTTTATAATGTACAGGTGGGCCATCGGTGGTGACAGTCCTATGACAAGTGCCATTATTCAAGGCCAATACTCGTGAAGGGGGGTCGGCAATAGGGGTCAAGAAGGGACCCACAGGCATCGTCGGTTCACTGACCTCGATGAACTGGGGCGGCGTAGGCGGGGCGTCAACTTTAGTTTGCAATGCATTTATTAATCACTGAGACAAAGTGAACAAATATGGCAGAAGAACAGGTTAAGTGCCAACAAGAAGCTAGAACAAAAGCCGTCCCAAGAAATGATAGAGCGCTCTGCACCAGAGTTGCCACATATTAATAAAATCGGGGTGCTGATGTGAACTCTTGCATAGCGAGAAAATAGCATATAAGTGCAAAGAATTCATATAGCTGACACAGAGACAAAGAGCCATCTAGTTAAATAATACAAATATATAGAAATAAACTGAAAAACAAATAACATGTGACCTTACACTTCAAAATAATAGACACATTAATCACCATAGGAAGACTTTATCTAGGTTGGTACTCAAACTTTCTGAGTAAGAAAATATATTTTTGACATCAGGAAAATATTGTTCTCATATTGTGAAAGAAAGGAAGTAAGAAATTTCCTACTTGCACTTTTATCACATGACATTCTAAATGTTTAATGTGTTTTTCTTCCCCACTGATAATTTCACATCCCTAGGTAGACTGATTGCATTGTCCTATCTAAGAGCTGATCCCTGCTGCCTGTCTTTTGATGGAGCCTATATGAATCATTGAATTTTATAAGTAAACAAATTATTACATCCAGGTATTTGTTTGAGGTGATTTATTCCAATTGGGATTAGCCATAGGATAGTACTTCTATGCATTTGGTAAAGTGCACAATCTTATGTTTCTGAACATTTAAAGAAAGATGGCAATTTTTGCAATGAGTCAAGAAAATTAGATACTTGCAGCTTTTGTAGATTTCCAAAATGCATTTGACTCACAAGGAAAACACAGGAAATGCCATAACCTGATTTCCCAGAAACTTCTGTCAGTGGAAGAGTGGTCATAATAACCAAACATGGCTTATCCATAGATACTCAACAGTTATGAGAAAATGATAGTCAAAGTTTTTGATGTACTCTGTATTCCTTGTAGTGACTAAATAGTTGAACTGAAGCAGTGGCACAGTGGATAGCATCATGGCTTCACACTTTTATGCCCCATGTTCAAAACCTGATTATTATTTTTGTTGTTCATTTATCTACCCATGTTTGTAGGAGATTACTACGTAAACCTCTTCCTATGTATACTGAAATAACATTGTCCATAGTCATTTAATAAGTGTGCATCTGATGAATGAATTAAAAACAAAAGAACAATAAATGAATCAAAAAATTATTTGAAATTTTTTTGGCAAAATTCCTATAGTGCATCGTGATTCATAATCAATTACAAGCACCAGTTTTTGGTAAAGTAATCCATTATGGGTGGTTTGCCATGAAATTATTGTCAATGCATAAAATCTTCAGCAATGTTAACAACATGTCTTTCCCACATGAGTTTCATGTGTAGGAATGTCACTGTGACAAACCTGCCTTTGAGCAATGCTTGTGGTGTTCTTAATTTCTGTGTTTTGAATGTTTCTGTGATTGGTATCATCCAAGGGAATGCACCGAGTCTTTGTATAGAACAAATATAAGAATTAATATAACAGTAAATATAAGAACATGAGCATTTAAAAAGATTGCAACCCATTAAAATACCATTCACAGATATATAATAAATGTATTACACTTACTGTGAAACCCAGTTCTAATTTTGGAATTAATATAATGCTCTTGGATCCCCTAACTTGATAAGAAACATTCATGTAGTAACCTTCAATGGACATGGGTAAATAAATGAATAAAATAAAGTAAATAAAAGCAACCATCAGGTTTGGAACTGTGAGAGACAGCAAAGCTGACCACCATTTCAGCTGGAAGTACCGCATGCTAACAGGCATCTAAATTAAATCAAGAACTTTGAATATCATTTTCTCATAAATGGTCAAGTGTTTATGGACAAGATGAGACATGTGTTTGCTTATTTTCACTCCTTTTCCACTGAGTGAAATTTTTGGGAAATCAAGTTATGGCACTTGCTGTGTTCCCCTTGTCAGTAGCACAATGATACTTGTTAATGAAAAGTAAGATCGCACGGGGTGTGAAGCAAACTTTGTGGCTGGACTGAGTATTCTTTGTTGGGAGCACACAGCATATTATCTCAACAAATGTTGAAGTAACTTCAGGTGTGCTACAGGGAAGTGTGTTGGCGCTGTTATTGTGTTGTATGTTAATGACTGGGCATGCAATACAGTTATCTCAATGTTTTTGCTTGTAGGGCAGTCATTTGTGATGAAGTTTTATCTGGAAAAATCTACACAGATATCCACCCGGATATTGATAAGATTTCAAAATAGTGCAAAGACTAACGTCTTTCTTTAGATATTAATAAACACAAAATTGTGCACTTTAGAAAACAGAGAAATGTGATATCCTCTAATTCCAAATCAGTGAGTCAAAGTTGGTATCAGTCAACACATACAAACACTTGTGTGTAACGATGCGTAGGGATAGCAAATGGAATGACCACACACGCTCAGTCATAAGTAATGTGGGTGGCAGACTTCAGTTCATAGCTGGGATGCAAGAAAAATTCAGTTACTCTCTGAAGGAGGTTGCTTACAAAACACTTGCATATTTCATTCCAGAATATTGCTTAAGTAGATGGGGCCTATACCAAGGGATTTTGGATGTATGGTCACAGGTTCATTTAACACACAGGAGAGCATGTCAGAAATGTGGGACGATCTGAACTGGCAGACACTTTAAGACAGATGTTAATATTTTTGTGGAAGCCCAGTAACAGACTTTCAAGGATCAATATTAAGTGGGGAATCTAAGTTTATACTACAAGCTCCTACTTAAAGGGATTGCAATGAAAAGATTATACTAATTACAGTGCACTCACAAGCATTTTAATGGTCATTATTTCTCCTCTCCCTGCTCAGATGGAAAGGGAAGAAACCCTTATATATTCACAAGTAATAATTATTTGCATTCAACCACTTTCAAGGTAGCAGTTAAATGGGGAAATGCAAATAATTATTGCTTATAGAATATAACAACTGTTACCTCACATCCAACTGAAGCATAATATGTGGTTCAATATGAAGTGCCCTTGATATGAACTTCACAGTACATATGCAGATGTAGATGTAGATGCAGTTGTCTAGGCACTTTGTGGTTCCAACAGTCTGAATATAATATTGAAGAGAACACAAACAAAAACTGAAGAAGCAGTGAACAACATAGTTTAATCTGAGAAAAAGTGAATAGTGTGTAAGTGTAAAGTTTGGCAGTATACATATTAATGGAAAGATAACTTCAGAAAAACTAGTATACCAAATTATAGCTTGATGTCTAAGGGATGGTGCACAAAAAATCATTCACTCACCCTTCTCTGCATGATTCCTTGAATACTAGCTACAAAAAATGTTGTTGTTATTGTTGCGGTCTTCAGACTGAAAACTGGTTTGATGCAGCTCTCGTGCTATTCAATTTGGTGCAAGCCTCTTCATCTCCAAATAACTACTGCAACTTCTGAATCTGCTTAGTGTGTTCAACTCTTGGTCTCATTCTCTCTGTACAATTTTTGCCCCCACACTTCCCTACAACACTAAATTGGTGGTCCCTTAATGTCTCAGAATGTGTCTTGTCAACCAGTCCCTTCTTCTAGTTGGTTTGTGCCACAGATTTCTTTTCTCCCCAGTTCTACTATGGGTCCCCTCACTAGTTATGTGATCTACCCATCTAATCTTCAGCTTTCTTCTGTAGCACCACATTTCAAAAGCTTCTATTCCCTTCTTGCCAAAAACTTTTATCTCCATGTTTCACTTCCATACATGGCTGCAATCCAAAAATGACTCCCTAACATTTAAATCTATATTCAGTGTTAACAAATTTCTATTCTTCAGAAATGCTTTTCTTGCCATTGCCAGCCTATCTTTTATATCCTCTCTGCTTGGGCTATCGTCAGTTACTTTGCTGCCAAAATAACAAAACTCCACTACTCTGAGTGTGTGTCTCATTCCTTATCTAAAGTCCTTATCATCATCTGATTTAATCTTACTACATTCCATTATCCTTGTTATGCTTTTGTTGATGTTGATCTTATATTCTCCTTTTAAGGCACTGTCCATTTTATTCGACTGCTCTGCAAGTCCTTTGCTGTGTCTGACAGAACTACAATGTCATCAGCAAACCTCAAAGTTTTTGTTTCTTCTCCCTGAAGTTCAATTCCTTCTCCAAATTATTCTTTCATTTACTTTATCGCTTGCTGAAAATACAGATTGAATAACATTGGTGGTAGGCAACAACCATATCTCACGCTCTCCTCAACCACTGCTTCCCTTTCATGCCACTCAGTTCTTATAACTGATGCCTGGTTTCTGTGCAAGTAGTAAATAGCCTTTTGTACCCTGTAAGTTACCTGTGCTACCTTCAGAATTTCAAAGAGAGTATTCCAGACAACACTGACAAAAACTTACTCTAATTCTACAAATGATTTGTAAATAAACATTTCCAATTGATAATAAATATAAAATTTAAATAAAAGAAAAAACTTCACTACTAGCAAGAATCCAACCAAAGACTTTGCGACTGTGAGTTATATACCCCGTGGTGACAAAAGTAATGGGATACCTCCTAATATTGTGACAGACCTCCTTTTGCCCAGTGTAATCCAGGAACTTGACACGGCAAGAGTCGGCCGCTGGTGGCCGAGCGGTTCTAGGCGCTTCAGTCTGGAACCGTGCGACCGCTAAGGTCGCAGGTTCGAATCCTGCCTCGGGCATGGATGTGTGTGATGTCCTTAGGTTAGTTAGGTTTAAGTAGTTCTAAGATCTAGGGGACTGATGACCTGAGATGTTAAGTCCATAGTGCTCAGAGCCATTTGAATCGTTTTGAACATGGCAAGAGCTCAGCAAGTCATTGGGAGAAATACTCAGCCATTCTACCTCTGTAGCCCCCCATATTTGTGAAAGTGTTGTCAGCGCAGGATTTTGGCAAGAAATTACCTCTTGATTATGTATCATAAATATATGGATGGGATTCATTTCAGGTGAACTGGGTGACCAAATCATTCACTCAAACTGTGCAGAACGTTCTTCAAAGCAATTTCAAACCCCTATGGGCCAGTGACACAGTGCATTGTCATCCATAAAAATTCCATCATTATTTGGGAACACAAAGTCCATGAATGGCAGGAAATGGTCTCCAAGCAGTTGAACATAACCACTTCCTGTCAGTGACCAGTTCAGCTGGCCCAGAGGACCAATTTCATTCCGCGTAAATACGGCTCATACCATTATGGAGCCACCACTAGCTTGCAGAGAGCATTGCTGACAACTTGGTTCCATGGCTTCATGAGGCCTGCACAACACTCTTAACACTAACATCAGCTTGTACCAACTGACATTCGGTGTTGTCTGATCGGGTAATGGTGTTCGAGTCATCTGGGGTCCGACCAATATGGTCATGAGCCCATGAGAGGCACTGCAGTTGATGTCTTGCTGTTAGCAGAGGCACTCTCGTCGGTTGTCTGCTGCTATAACCCATTAACGCCAAATTTTGCTGCACTGTCCTAATAGGTACATTCGGTGCACATCTCACATTGATTTCTGTAATTATTTCGTGCAGTGTTACTTGTTTGTTAGCACTGATAACTCTACAGGAACACCGCTGCTCTGTCGTTATGTGAAGGACATCGGTCCCTATGTTGTCAGTAAGAGGTAACGCCTAAATTTGGTAATCACGGCACACTCTTGACATTGTGGATCTGGGAATATTGAATTCTGTAATGATTCATTAAATGGAACATTCGATGCAGCTAGCTCCAACTTACATTTCACATTCAAAGTCTGTTTTATTACTTTCATGTCGTCATAGTCACATTGGAAACCTTTTCACATGAATCATCTGCGAAAAAAGACAGCTCCACCAATGGACTGCCATCTTAAACCCTGTCTGTGGGATACTACCAGTATCTGTACATGTGCCCATCACTATCCCATGTCTTCTGTAACATCAGTTGTGGTGTTTGCCTGCTTTTCTTCTTTGTTGATAGTCCTCTGTGTCGACATACTGCATTGTTATACTGGCTGAAGAATGGGGGCCGGAAGTTGAACACTGACTACTGTAAATGATGTAGCTGACAGTTGTACAGTTGCATTTCACAGTTCTTTACTTTCACTGTTCATAACCCCCCTATATTACACAGTTATCTGGCCAGTTCACTATTGGTAAATAATAAGCCTCATTAATAGCTTGCAGGCAAAGACCAGCAAACTGCTACAATAGTCTGCCATTGAACGTCTATGAGCAGTAAATATCTAAGCACACAGTTCACAGTAAGTGTGACACTATTTCTCAAAAAAACTGAACAGATACTGTCATCATTTTAACGCACAGCCTATTTGAATTACACTAACCCGCTTGAAACAGTACATAATTTCCCTCTGAAAATCGGCCATGGACTGACTGTTACGGGACCAAAACTCTATCCTTTATATATCCTCACAATAACAGGCACTGTAACTATATATTGTTTTATGTTTAATTTACAGAAATTAAAATTAAAACAAAACTCATTGAATTAACTGTATACATCGATAAATTCCTTCTTTTTAACAGTTCTTTCTACCACAAAGGTTAGGCTGAATTATTTGTTTAAATAATGAAATTAACAGATATAGTTATGCAAACAATGCATTTGACAAATCTGGTAATTATTTTGGAATTAAATAAGGGCTGGCTTTGCTAATATGTTTTTGAATAGAGCCAAAGAAATACTTTAAGAATCTGAGTAGTTCTTCTTCCAAATGCTTATAATTAGTGCAGAATTTATATTTGTTTACAAGTAAGTGAACAGTAGCATTTAAGTCACAAAACAATTAATGACTTCAAGCTATAACAAAAGATATTAACTAGGAATAGTCAAAATAAATTAGGAAATTGATGACATACACAAAACTAAGCACAAAATTAGATCTAGTACTATATTTCTTAAGACTGAGGGCCAACCTTTCTCTTTTATGGAAATGCCAATTATACTCATGTATGTTAAAGGTAACTTGGCAAAAATGAAAATAAAGTAGTACATAATTCCACACTGTTTCAGTTCTAAGAGTTCATCTATCATACTGGCAGGCAAGAGTATGCCTCTGAGTCATGAAAAGTGTGAAGTCATCCATAGGAGCACTAAAAAAATCTGCTAAATATCAGGTACACGATAAGTCACACAAATCTAAAGGCTGTAAAGTCAACTAAATACACACATCAAAAACAGTTTTGCATCATCCCGGTTCCCAGAACTCCTGAAGATAGATGTTGACTGTGGATATTCTATGACAGACACAGTGCCTTTGACTGTTCAGAGATGTCACTAAACCCACCCAAAGACGTAAACAATCAGATATGAGCAGCATCTTTTGTATGGAGGGGGTCCAACAGCTGATCAGTTCTAGTTTTCCAACCAGGAAGGAGGTTCGTCTGTAGTTCAACTGTGCCTAGATGGTCAGTACCACGGTTTCATCACATTCAGATTGTTACTTTGTGCCAGGAAGGGCTCTCAACAAGGGAAGTGTCCAGGCGTCTCGCAGTGAACCAAAGCAATGTTGTTCGGACATGGAGGAGATACAGAGAGACAGAAGCTGTTGATGACATGCATTGCTCAGGCTGCCCAAAGTTTGCTACTGCAGTGAATAACCACTGCCAATGGATTATGGCTCAAAGGAACCCTGACAGCAATGCCACAATGTTGAATGATGCTTTTCGTGCAGGCACAGGATGTCATGTTATGACTCAAACTGTGTGCAATGGGCTGCATGATGCGCAACTTCACTCCTGACGTCCATGGCAAGGTCTATCTTTGCAACCACAACACCATGTAGTGCCGTACAGATTGTAGCATTGCTCTTGGGGGATAAAAAGAAAAATAATTGTTATATATATATATTTTTAAATGTCGAAAAAGTGAATATTTTGGTGGGCCACTTGGCAACAGAATCAGGGATTGATTACACTATTATAATAACATACGTTGAGCATTCAATGCCTGAATAAGAGCGGCATATTGATATATATATTTGAGATTGTTCGGAAGAAACATTATCATTTCTGTGCATTTTTATAGTCGTGATGTAGTCAGTCATACCCGGATCAACACTAACGGACCAGAAGATCTGTAGACCTTAAAAGAAATGCAACACTACACAAAAAAGTTGGTTCAGAAATAATAGGAAAACGATAATGTTCCTTCTGCCTCATGCTGCGTTCGGCCCATCAGCGTGATCGTAATTTCTGGTGATGAAGTAACACAAAATAATTATAATTCAAGTAAATGAGGAGATGGAAATCATCAAGGTTAATTTACTAAAATAAGCACACTTATCTGTAACACGCCTTTTTTTTTAATGCTACGTACCTTTTCATATTAAATTACAATAGATGACCATTGTGGTTAAATACTTTATACATAACTGTCAAAATGTCTTCATGATGCTGTCTTTTCATAATCAGTTACAAGAAACTACATGTTTTCTGATTGGAAAAAATAACAATTAGCATATTCACTCAATATTTTCACATAAAATATAAAATACAGTTGCGGAACGCAGCAAGTCCGTGTCCGCCTTTCATAGAATACCAACAGTAAAAAGGTGAGGCGCCAAAAGCCTCATTTGTCTTGAAACAACAGCATTCTTTTTTTATACCATTAATTGATACATGTACATAGAGATTTACAGGCACCGCACAAGAACGGCAAAGATAAAGAATAATAGACTCTGTCGCTGCTATGCAATGGTTCATTTCTTTTACTTTACAATTGTTCGATAACTTTAGGCCATCATGCATTTACTATTGAGCGAATATTAATGTCTGTGAGGCGAAAATTACTAATATTACAAGATGGGCCCAACAATATGCCAAATGGACTGCTCAGGATTGGCATCACGTTCTTTTCACCGATGAGTGTCGCATATGTCTTCAGCCAGACAATTGTCAGAAATGTGTTTCAAGACAAACTGTTCAGAGAGTGCAGAAAGGTGGAGGTGCTCTGCTGTTTTGGGGTGGCATTATGTGGGGCCAACATACGCTGTTGGTGGTCATGGAAGGCACCATAACGGCTGTACAATACATGAATGCCATCCTCCAACCAATAGTGTAACCATATAGGCAGCATATTGGCGAGGCATTCGTCTTCATGGATGACAATTTGCGTCCCCATCATGCACATCTTGTGAATGACTTCTTTCAGAATAACAACATCGCTCAACTGGAGTGGCCAGCATGTTCTCCAGACATGAACCCTCTTGAAAATGCCTGGGATAGATTGAAAAGGGCTGCTTATGGACGACGTGACCCACCAACCACTCTGAGAGATCTACGCTGAATTGCCGTTGAGGAGTGGGACAATCTGGACTAACAGTGCTTTGATGAACTTCTGGACAGTATGCCATGATGAATACAGGCAAGCATCAATGCAAGAGGATGAGCTACTGGTTATTAGAGGTACCGGTGTGTACAGCAATCTGGGCCACCACCTCTGAAGGTCTCGCTGTGCGGTGGCACAACATGCAATGTGTGGTTTTCATGAGCACTAAAAAGGGCGGAAATGATGTTTATATCGATCTCTATTCCCATTTTCCATACAGGTTCCGGATGTCTCGGAACCGAGGTGATGCAAAACTTTTCTTCACGTGTGTTCTTAGAGATTACAATCACAAATAAATTAAAATGGAATGATGACATAGATAATATTGTTGGGAAAGAACACCGTAATTTATTGGCAGAACACTTGGAAAGTTCAGCAAGTCTATAGTTCAACTCTTATATCTTGGCGGCTCGCCCATGCCCGCCCAGACGCGGGAGATTGCTGCGTTGCCAGTTTGCAAACGACGCACACGCCAAGAGAAGCAGTGCCATAGTATAGTATAGTTCGCAAACTTACGTTTAGGGGGGAGCCCATGGTTTATGAAGTAAAGCCACTACGACCGCATTAACTCTTTCACTGTTACAGAGACATGGTCCCCGCATTCTGCGCTGTGCGTGATTTTGTCATCACTGCACTGCTTGCCTGTGCAGACACATGGTGTTCCGTCATTCGATTTCACAAAAACTATTTGGCCCAAAAATTTGATTTTTACACATCTTCTTGACTGATACCTTCCCCCCAAAAATGACTTAATTTCACATCAATGTTCAACGCAGTTATTGTGCAGCATTAAATGTAGTAACTCATGGCATGAAGTTTTGAAGAGTTTGCAGAGGTAAAAGTCCATAGCGTATACTTTCCATATGGTTGATTTTAGTTGCCAGAATGTTGAGAATGAAATGTGGACAAGATACCTAAATTTCATATAAAATTTACTATATAACAATATCTCATTTAATTTAAGTACCAGATAGGTGTCGTATGTAATATTGAGAAATATTCCGTCTTTCGTGACTGTAATAAAAGTTATATTTACACCGGGTGTGTTTGGCTTTATTTTAAAGTACTTCAATCAATCAAAAGGAAGTAGACAAAATACATTAAACAAAACTGTGGACATACAAAAACATTAGGAGTTGAATATACTGTGTATCAGTGAAGTGCTCCGAGCTATGTCAAACATAATTTTTGTGTGTGGCTCACTCAAACAGCATTTATTTGCTAAAACACTGATCAGCTGACACAAACGTTTAATATTGTGTTACCGCAGCACAAAACTACGAAACTTGACATGGCAATGGAGGAGACAAAATACTCTACACTAAAGATTATAATGAAGAGACAAGGCACTAGAAATTTCAAAAAATTACATTCAAATGAATAAATTCATGAAGTAAGACACTTCGATATTGTTTTTAAATAAAGAAAATCTTAAGCTCCGTACGATGTTGGAACTCAAAAATTTTCGCTTCGCACCCAAGCACTTTAACCATTATGCTAACACAGCTCGCATTTTGACAGTACACCTGGAGGAATCTAAAATATTACACAAAATACCAATCAACACTGTTGTTATGATTACGAATTACTCACGTTTCGTCAAAGTACAATAGGAAATGAACAATTACCGCTGTTCTTTATTGCGAAAAAGCGGTTCGTGAGAATGATACAAACATCTTTCGTTACTATCACCTGAATTAGGAGGCTTATTGCTTGTTTGGTTTAATTAATTAATAGAATATGAAGCAACTGGTATGAAGAATGGTTTTTCCAAACTTTCTATAAAAGAAAGTCTGCTATCAAGACATTGCTTTTGTTCAGTTACTTTATTTATGACTGAACGTTGCTAAAACTGAAGACACTTGTCCGTGCTCTGCACTGCAGTCAACCTCTGGCAATGTCATTCTCTGTTCATTGGCTGACTGTGTTTTCTGACGTCAGATGCGCAGAACGAACCTAAACTTGGCCACCGTCGTAAATGACGCACGCTATAGTAAAGAGACTGCTTACACCACCATGTTCACCCTCTTGTGGAGTATTGCTGTGGGAGATCCTTACTAGATAGGATTGATGAAGGACATCAAGAGATACCAAAGAAGGGTACTTAATTTTGCATTTTTGTGACATAGGGGAGAGAGTACCACGGATATGATATAAAAAATGGGGTCACAAACATTAAAAGAAAGGCGTTTTTTGCTGCAACGCGACCTTATAAAATTTCAGTCACCATCTTTCTCCTCCAATTGTGGAATTATTTTCTTGGTGCCCATCATACTAAAATAAGAGAAACCAGAGGTTGCACGGAAAAGTTTGAGGGGGGGATGTAATGGATTTTGGTCCACAAAAATCCATTTTTCAAAAATATTATTATTATTATTATTATTATTTGTCTACACAGTTTAATCTACGTTGTGTGTGAATTTTATTGTGATAGCAGCTTTAGAAATGCTTTTAAATTGTTAAACTGATTATCTCTGCACTGGCAACCACTCCCACCTTTTCTGAAATTTGGGAAACTGCTTGCTTCAGAGGAATTTTCGTCTGTGTGAAGGCTATTTTCTTTAGATATCTCTGGCTGACCTCTATATTTTTGCCTGAAAACTTTCTTGTGTGCAGTTTATTTACGTTTTGACAATACTAACATATATTAATAGGTGGAAAGCTAAATTTGCAAAACTTTACAAGGAAGTCGAGATTTATGCATAAAGGGTGGTGGAATATCTGTGTTTAGGAAACGCAGGTTTCATGGAAATCGGTTTACCAACAGAAAACCGTAAGCAGCTCGAAATGAAGAACATAAGCTCTCAGCTTCAGCATCAAAACTTGGGACAGGAGAATTGTACAGATGTGTGAATGATGTTGAAATGGATTCCACTGAATGCAGACTTATTGATGTAGAGCTTCTCTGCCAGGCTATAAAATTTTCATGTTAATGTGTTAGCTGTAAAAATATGGAATGCATGATTGTTGTTGAAGAAAGAAGAGTGGGAATAGCTTGTGATTCTAAATTAATTTGTAATTTGTGTAGCTATGAATTTCATTTCGCTTCTCCAAAAAAACTGACACTGGTACCTATGAAAACAATTTTAAGTTAGCATATTCTATGAGATGCCTTGGACATGGCAATGAAGGAGGTCATTTACTCTATGGTTTTCTGAACATTCCTCCACCTTGTGCAAGATATGAAAAATAAATAACGAAATGTCTGAAGCTGTATGTGATATTGCCAAAGTTTCTATGAAGAAAGCAGTAGAGGAATTGGTGGAAATAAACCAAAAAGAAATGGATCCTGGGATAGATGTTCTTGACAGTATCTTCTACAAATGTTACTGACCTGTGTTTGTCTGTAGACGCAACTTGGATGAAAAGGAATCACACATCTCTGTGTGGAATTGCGTCTGTTATTGTTATTGGCTAAGTTTTAGATGTAGAAATTATGTCTAAATACTGCCACCAGTGTGCAACATGGATCATTCCATGTCAGTTCAACCAGGAGCTCCAGGTCATAGTCTCAGATTTGACTGAAATTCAGTACACTAATTTTACCATGTGGGGAACACAAAGTATTAGTTTCCCCTGCCCATTAGTTCCAGAATTATGAGTTGTGAAAGAAAGTGGCATGACCCGGAAATTGCAACCAGCATCTGGCAATCTATCTTCAGACCCAATTTCAGGTCTTAATAACTTTGGAACTATTCCACACAGTCCAGTGAAATTTTTACAACCCAGTAACATCCATTTAGAGAACACACTCCATGAATCAAAACACCAAAAACATATTTCTGAGGGAAAATAAAAAATTCCAAAATGTGATTAAAAAATGTAATATGTTAAATGG
The DNA here is from genome assembly GCF_023898315.1 of Schistocerca nitens. Classification (NCBI taxonomy): domain Eukaryota; kingdom Metazoa; phylum Arthropoda; class Insecta; order Orthoptera; family Acrididae; genus Schistocerca; species Schistocerca nitens. The sequence goes on from NC_064623.1 coordinate 173,273,004, forward strand.
AACATATTGTAGGTGCTCTCTATGTCAAATATAATTCACTCAAAAAGGGTATAAATTTTGTTTTGGTAAGCTTAGTGTGGCCTAAACACACACAGAACTTATCATGCACATATCAGTCACAAAAACTGAGTTACATGCACACAAAAATACAAAAATTTGAAAAATTTCCTGAAAAACATGGATTTTGTAAGTGTGGTAGCACAAAAGGGACAAGTGTTATCCAAGCCAAATTTCACACACTGCATAAGTAGACCATAATGATATATATCTCAAAATTTCAGCATGTTTTTGCAAGACATTTGTGTACAATGGAAGTTGACAGATGTATTTTGTGATGTGGCTATTGTTCCACTACACAATTTTGTAAAAACATATCATAAACTGCTCTGCCTCTTCTTATCCTCTCCCACAACTGTTAAATCACTAAGCAACAACATATAGACAGATTAACACAAGCTATCATTAATGTTTACTGCACCTTAACTGCTAAAACCAGTTGATTGTGCTTTGAACAGAAGTTCTCCCACACTTTAGCTACTTTACTCTGTACATTGAGTGACAAATTGTACTGTCTTCCTGACACTGTGGTAGGAACTGGAACTGTCACAAGAATATGTTCAAAAGGAATCCAACACCTGTCTGCCAAATGTGGCCAATGAAATGATCTTGCTGCTCCTGCTGGTGCCATGAAGTTCACAAATACATCACCTTCTGCTTCACAGCACTATGCAACACATCGCAAGTTCCATTTGTCAGCAATAACATAGCAACCTGGTTGTATGCTGCTGCTTTTGCTTCTGAATCCTGAGTCAAACACACTGTGAAGACACGTGTTGTGCATGAACCTATAGTTATAACCAGACAGTCTGCTCATCTGCACATTGTCAGAGTCCGCTGGAGAGAAGTGATGACGGCTCCATGTGCCTGCAACAGTTTTAACGTGTTCTAGTCTGCTTCTTAGCTACTTTTCGACTGATTTCACCTCATCTTTCAAAACATAGAATGATTGTATGCCAGAGATATTTTTCTGTACCCAGGTAAATAATTGAAGAGGTGTTATAATGTGACCTTCTGTAGGGTGCTGCAGACTAGCTCGTGATGCCATGCACCTAATGGTAGCACCAATACCATCACATATATTTTTACCATGACTTTTTGTGAAAAAATTCCATTCTGCATGAATCTGAAAATCATTGTAATGCATGCATAAATTTGAGATTTTTACAGTTTTTGTACTGACTAGCTGCCCCATCACTGAAGTATTTCGCAAAATGTATGTGAGGCAGCTTGTTTTTCACATATGCCATGATGGTGTGAATGTGGGCATGAACTGCAGTGGCATCATGAATTAAACAGTCACTAAAAACTCACAGGTTCATGACAGACACATCACCTGATTCACCTCTATAGTAAATCGCAAATGGCTGGAGAGTTGCTTGACTGTTGTCCCAGTGATAACCTTGGATGGCATCTTGAACTATAAATCCATAATTTTCAGAAAAAGTCTAGTATTACTATAATTTGATCTTGTTTCAAATTATCCTTACAAAACTGGAGATAAGCCGATTGTGCTGTTGCTGTGTGTGGTCAGTTTGTCCGTTTTTTGACAACAAATTTCAACAAAATCTTCCACTGTACTTTGCCTTGTTTCAAGACTTGTGTACTCCATGTGTGTCCATTGTTTATAAGAAACAAGTTCATCATGATCCATAAGGAGTTCACCATACAGTTTGTCATTCATGTGTTCTGGAAGATTTGCCTTACCAGGACACTTTTCACACCTGTGTATCATGCACTGGTAGGGACTGATGTCACAAACTAGCAGCTTCATTGCACCTTTATAATCCAGACCAGAATCCTTTATAGCAGTAAACATCAGCTTAGAATTTGGTGAGTCTCACATACACAAACATTGTGTGTGCCTCTTGCACTTATAGGCACAACCCATTTTGGCCGAAGATTGAAAAAAGATGATAAACCTACTTTGGTATTGGGATACTTTTCCTTGAATTCTACGTATAGTTCTGATATGTTGCATAGCAACAGTCGTTTTTGCATCTGTACACCTACATTTCCCATTTTCACCGTTACATAGTCTTATTTTCCAGGCATTATTCAGCTGTAGTCATTATTTTTATAAAACTCCGACACTAGCATCTTTATTTCTGAACTCAGTTGCTTACCCTGAGCCTGCTGAAGTTGTGGAAGCACTCCTTGGGTTGCTTTTATTTTCCTAGCTTGCTTTACCATATATGTAGAAACACTGAATTCCTTTGCAGTGTAGTCAATAGACCAGCTGGAAGGTGCAAGGGTAAGAATAGCTACTTTTTTCTGGCGTGTGGATATGGCACGTTTTTCTTTCAAATCATGCACAATTTTGTCCAAATCAGAGCATTTCTGGCATGATTTCTGTTCCTTTGTAGCAGATAGTTCTTCCTCCTCCACCATTAGCGTGTCAGCTATTTTGTGTTCTAATTCCATTTGAGCTTCTTGTAGTTTTATTCTACCATAGCTGGGCCTGACTCTTTTCCCAACTTGGGTGTCTTCATGGCAGACAAACCAAGAGCAGTCACTGAAGTATTTAATTGCTCATCCGCTGTGGTTGTGGGTGGCTGATACTCTTTGTCACTGTCATGTAAATTATCAGAATATTCTTCATTTTTTAGCAGTGTAACACACCTGGAACATAACTTTTGTCCTGGTTTCATGTTAAGTCCCATGCACTGATTCACTTTCAATACTGATTTTATATCAATTTCTCTGAGGCTACACTTCACTGTCTTCTTATGAATCCGAAATGGATCAAAACAACTTCTTTGTGGGAAAGAATACTTATCCAGAAACACTTTCATATGATGATAACAAACACTAAAGTTTCCTGGAACTGTACTTCTTGTGCCCACAGGGTGTATCCCGGATCTCCATAGCAACAAATCTTGGTCCGATTCATCCAGATCATACAGTACAAAGCGAATGCCACATGTTGTTCCATATGTTGTTTTATGCCATTCAGATGCTTGTGTTCTACCAATACTGCAACTTGTTTGATCAAAAGCACCACTAGTACATTCTTCTGCCTCCATACTGACTTTCCACAACAGTACTGACCAGTCTGAACTAGAATCTTAAAAACATGAGTAACCTGTAAGTGTTGCTTGTTTCCTTTGTTGTTCCTGCCTAACAATGACTCATTCTGTCCCTGAAAACTACCATTGTTTAAGTTTCTGTTGCCTAATGGTTTCCAACAATTGCTGCAGCTTTATCTAAAACAAGCTGTCTGCATCATTACTATTACTTGCTAAATTGTGTTAAAAGGAAAGTAACCAAATACATCTCTGTCAACTTTTATTGTACACAAATGCTTTCCAATAACAAGTTGAAATTTTGCCACATATTATATTATGGTCTACTTATGCAGTTTTTTAAATTTGGCTTGGATATCACTTGTCCCTTTTGTGCTACTACACTTAGAAAATCCATGTTTATCAGGTAATTTTTCAAATTTTTGTATTTTCGTGTGCATGTAACTCAGTTTGTGTGACTGATATGGGCAAGATGAGTTCTGTGTGTGTTTAGGCCACATTAAGCTTACCACAAAAAAATTTATACCCTTTTTGAGTGAATTATATTTGGCATAGAGGGCATCTACAATATGTACCTTCGGAGTGGCCGAGCGGTTCTGGCGCTACAGTCTGGAGCTGCGAGACCGCTACGGTCGCAGGTTCGAATCCTGCCTCGGGCATGGATATGTGTGATGTCCTTAGGTTAGTTAGGTTTAAGTAGTTCTAAGTTCTAGGGGACTTATGACCTCAGATGTTGAGTCCCATAGTGCTCAGAGCCATTTGAACCAATATGTACCTTTTAACGTATTACATTTTTTAAATCACATTTTGGAATTTTTTATTTTCCATCAGAAATATGTTGTTGGTGTTTTGATTCATAGAGTGTGTTCTCTAAGTGGATGTTACTGGGTTGTAAAAATTTCACTGGACTATGAAGAATAGTTCCAAAGTTATTATGACCTGAAGGTGGGTCTGAAGATACGAGTAGATTGCCAGATGCGGGTTGCAATTTCCGGGTCACCCCACCTTCTTTCACAAGCCATAATTCTGGAACTAATTGGCAGGGGAACTTAAAAAATTTTGTACATGAGTGTTCCACACTTGGTAGCATTGGTGTGCTAAATTTTAGGTAAAAATGATTCTATCAGCTGGAACATTTTCTCAAATTGGTTGAATTGACATGGAATGACCCACATGGAAAATGTCCAACAATGAAGACAGTGAGAAACTGTGGCAAGAAAAGCATGCAGTAGCATGCTCTAAAAATTATAGTGGGTAAAGTGGGAGCATGGAGGCTGTGTAGTTGTGAGGTTGTTCTCCAGATTTGAGCCCCAGTATTGTGTTAGATATACTAAATACTTTGGTGATGGGGACTCCTCTTTGTTCAGAACTGTAACAGATAAACAACCATACAACACAACAATAGAAAAATTGGAATGTGTTGGCCACATCCAAAAGAGGCTTGATGGTAGGCTTCGTTGCTTGCTGAAAGAGAAGAAAGGTGAAGTACTTGAGGTTGGAAAACCACTAGGAGGAAAAAAATTGATTCTCTTCAGTTATTTTCTGGGACAGCTATCAGGAAAAACACACATAATTTAGAGGCAATGAGACGTGCTGTGTGAGCAATTTTTTCCACAAACTATCCACTGACCAAACACCAATGCACAATCTGTGTCCGAAAGATGATTGCTGTTAGGTCAACAACAGAAATGAGATGTATTCACATAAACACTCACTACCAGAATGTGTTATGAATTCAATTATGCCCACATTCAAGTTTCTTCCAAACCCTGATTTACTGAGGAAATGTCTTCACGGAAAGACTCAAAATGCAAATGAAAGCCTCAGTAATTTAATTTGGATTAGATGCTCAAAAAGGACATTCTGTGGACTTGAAGTACTCAAAATAGGTGTCTATGATGCAGTTTTGTGTTACAGTAATGGAAATAATAGCAGAATTGAAGTGCTGAAGAGAGTTGGTATAGATCCTGGTGTGTTTAAAACAAAAGCATTTTACACCATAGACAAGAGCAGAGTCAAGAAAGGTAACAGATCAGTGTCTTATCCGTATATACAGGCCAGGCAGATTTGAAGAGGAGAGAAGATAAACCTAAAAGATGAGGAGTATCAGTATGGAGGATTTTAAAATTGAGGTAAGCTTATTACACGTAGAAGTATGAGAAGAAAATCTTTATACCTCATTTTCTCTGTTTTGCATTTTTACATTATTACAAGCCTTTTCTCAAAAAGTATATGTGCTAATGCTATGAAATTTTCAGAAACTGTTCGCAATGTGTTGATGTCTCCCCAGAACTAAAAAATACGGGTTCCTGCAACTACATTCTGGTTTTTAGATGATTGTATGTAGAAAAATTAAAAACTCTGTTAATAATAGAATTTGTACCATAAATTAATAGCTTTAGTTCAGTGGTCTTATAACCTTCTCAGGACACTACAATAAAATTTTCAGATTACTTGCATGAATAGAATTACAGTTATGGCTTTTTATAAAAGCCAATAAAAATATTTAAAATTCAAATTTCTGGCAAAATATTAATCCTTAATATTTTATTATGTTTTCTCATTAAAACACAGCTCTTTTGCTTTACAAATGCAAAATTTTACATTTGTACATTAATAAATATGGCTGTAATGATTTTTAAATAAATGTTTACATTTTCCATTACATCCCCCCTTAAGTGTCCCTTTCCCATGCATGCTGTTTGAGAGTGGAACAGTAGAGAAATAGTTTAAAGGCAGTTCAATGATCCCTCAGTCAGGCAGTTAACTGTGCATTGCAGAGTAATCATGTTGATGCAGATGTAAAGGAGACTCATATTTTGATGATGATTCTTTGGAAATTGCATTTGGCTGTGGGAGTTTATGTGATCATTATATTATTTGGCAAATGCCATTTCAAATTGCATTCACCCTTTAATATTTTTCTTTTAATATTTCCAAAATCTGTTTTTTCACTTTTGTGTCACTTTTGAAAACATTAAATATCCTACTAGATTTGTTTGTCAGTAACTAGAAGACAATTGTATATTTATCATTTTCCAAATCACAAAATTTCATTACTAAAATTTATTCTTAGCAATATTTAATTATTTTTTCTCCACAAAAACATGTGTGCTCTGATTATTACTTTCTTTTTCAATGTGATCTCAGTATTGCTGTAATGTCACCTCACAAACTCTTTGGACTGATGAGATGCCCTATCTTTGTTACTCTTTTTGAAAGTGTGTCTGTAAAAGATTGAGGGGGGAGGGGGGGGAGGGGTAAATGCAGAAACCCAAGTCTGTGACTGCTTCCAGATTTAATAATGCAAAGTTCTTTATTGTGAAAGATCTATGGTAGAAACAGCCTGTTACAAGAATGCTGATGTTTGTAATACAATAGTGATATCAGAAAATGTAAAATCAGTCAATAGTAAAAACAATGTTTAATTTGAAAGTCAACAGTTTTATCCAGTGTCATTTTTATGTAATTGAAGAGAAAAATATTACTGACATCACTGAGTTCGAGAATATTCTATGATCATTCAACATTAACAGGCTACCATTGTTTTTGAAATGTGTCAAGACCTCAGAGAGTCATATACTGAATTTTACAGGACAATGAGCTGAACCACCAAAACCTATGAGAAATGATGATTAGTATAATAATGGCTGCTGATGACTGGCTCAAGTAACCTGGACAATGCTTATCTTGGATCCTGTTTCCTGCCATATATTATACATTTCTATGTTAGGTGATGCTGACAAGAAGATGAAACTTGATTGTGTTCATTTTATCATCACCATCATTACTGAACTGGGGAATAGTGTTGCTAGAGGCTACATCACAAATGTCTAATCCACATAACTCCAGAATATATGGAATTAGTTTTAAGAACAGTCTATGATCATAGTTTATCATCAATGATGTCCGAGGAACAGAACGAGCAGGAAGCATATGTCCTGATTGTCCGAGTAGAATATCTTCATATGGTACTATATGTGGCCATAAGTATCTTGGTAGGTTTTCTGGTTTATAAGGCAGGCAAAACCACTGTATCATCAGTCTTATGGCTTACTCAGAAGATGGGTGGACATTGCAGAAATGGAGATCAGAAGAGGAGAATTTTTTATGGTAGCATTTCAAGAACTTCATAAATAATGTAGATAAGTTTCAGGATTTCCAAAAACATTATAAATATCAAAACTAATTTCAACAAGCACAGTCTCAGCAGTTTTACAGCTTATTCGTTCAAGAAAACACATTTATATTACTGTTATAGCTATTAACAGCACACAGCTTGCCTCTGAAAATGACTAGAACAATAGCATAGCCATGTGTTAGAATAGAAAAAGTGCAGTATGTTTGTATATAGATATGTGTGTGGATATGTGTGTGTGTGCGAGTGTATACCTGTCCTTTTTTCCCCCTAAGGTAAGTCTTTCTGCTCCCGGGATTGGAATGACTCCTTACCCTCTCCCTTAAAACCCACATCCTTTCGTCTTTCCCTCTCCTTCCCTCTTTCCTGATGAGGCAACAGTTTGTTGCGAAAGCTTGAATTTTGTGTGTATATTTGTGTTTGTTTGTGTGTCTATCGACCTGCCAGCGCTTTTGTTTGGTAAGTCTCATCATCTTTCTTTTTAGATATATTTTTTCCATGTGGAATGTTTCCCTCTGTTATATTTATATAGATATTTTGCAAGATATATTTCTGTAACATACACAGTGTAATAGAAATGGGAATCATGCTACCTTTATTGCAATATAAATTTCTGAAACCTGACAATTTCTATTATTTTCAAGAACAACTTTTCCAGCAAATATAGAAGACCTTTTAATGATATTGTAGCAGGAATTATGACCTTCTCTGTTTGTATTTGCAAATTTATTCATTTCCCACATTTTTAATCCTCATATTTTGACCATTTCATGTGAAATATTCTTACTAATATTCTTTTTATATATTTTTAAAATTGTTAAGACTAATTTTTAACTTCTTGCACTGAAAAAAGTTGCCATGAGTCCAACTAAAGACAAATGAGAAAATTTATTTTTAATTACCATCATATGTTCCAAAATTTAAAATCAAGAATGCAACAGGCTCTCTATTGTTCAAGAGTGCCTCATTTTAGGCTCACCCAATGAGCTTGTACAATATTAAAATTGATACTAGGCTTAATGTGGGACAGACATGTATGCCATACATGTCAACACAGTTTTCTATCATTTTTGTGAAACTGCTGAGGTAGGCAGCAGCACTGCAATTTAGTGTTAAAATGGAAGAATACATTTGTAACTGATAAATAAGAAGGTAAAATAACATAAGACACTCAATAATTTATTTACCAACAGTATTGAAGCTCTTACAGGAAATAGACATAACCCTCCACATAAGATTCTCAGTGAATTGAGACTGATACATTTAATGAAAACTTTATTTGACTCACTTATGTTGTGCATCAGGATTCTTGCAGTCACTTGCAGGACAGTCCTACAATCACTGCAGTATTATAAAAGGAAGCATTGTTCCACTGCTTGCTTGTAAAACTATTATTCCATTTATTTTTGTTAATTTGTGATTAATAATAAAGTTTGGAAGGAAAAATTATGAGAACTGTTAGAATGAGTATTGGGAATAACTAGTGAAGGAAAACCAATGGTGATAGGTAAATCTGTGTTTTTCTAATGTAAATTCCTGCAAGTCTGCACAACTATTAACAAGAGGCATAGATTATCTCCACCAACTGCTATTATTATAGTCACATTTGTATGACGGCCAGTCAGTAAGTAATACAAAACTTTTTTGCTTGGCCAATTTTGGTTGAAAAAATGTAGAATTTGCTGTGGGACATTATGGAATATTTCAGCTTTAGGCACTGAAGTTTCATAAATTTCCAATAGGTAGCAGCATTGTATGTAGCCTTCAAAATAGTGTCCATAATGGGGGGTGCATGCTAAGCAGAGAATTGTCATTGAGCTTCCTTTGGCAGGAAACCAGGGCACTGCAGATATTCATAGGCATTAGCAGAATGTCCAAGGAGACCTGGCAGTGAACAAAAGCATTGCATTCTTGAGGCAATGTGTCTATTGTCACTGCAACAAAGTCATGCAAACCTGTGTGATCTCTCAGCTGGTCACACAAATCTGTTGCTACTGCAATGTTGGTGGTGCAGACACTCTCATTCGAGGTGACTAACGAATCACTATCAAACATATTGCTGCTCGATAGGATGTCTCTGTTGGTAGTGCTGACACACTCATACACCAGGTGTGTGCCCACTGGGATTATCAATGCCCAACAGAGGACGACATAGTGCAATTAAGGATCATCTGTCCAGAATTACTTGCACGTTACGAGGCTTATCGTGGCAATTTTTTGTTCAATTTTATCACAATCCATGGTGCAGCTCTCCTGTGAAGTAAAAGTCATGGCAATGATCTCCTGGGACTCTGAAGGGGCTATACTGTTTAATGCCCTCACTCATGGTGCAGCAATCAACTCTGAAGTCTATTGTGCTACCTTCAGGAAATTCAAGAAATGATTTCTGCATCTTTGTCACCATAAACACCCAAACAAATTTCTCCTTCTGCATGACAACTTAAGGCATCACACAAGTCTGCATAACTGAGAGGAGCTCACAAAACTTCATTGGAATGTTTTTCCTCTTCCCCCTACAACCCAGATCTTGCACCTTCTGGCTTCCATCAGTTTTGCCCAATGAAGGATGCACTGATTAGATTAGATTAGATTTACTTTCATTCCAATTGATCCGTAGTGAGGAGGTCCTCCAGGATGTAGAACATGTCTGAAAAACAACAATACATGAAAAATATTTACAACTCAAACAAATAAGCTAATGTACCAATCCACAGGTCCCAAGTGGAATGATCGTCATTTTTTAATGAACACTATATGAAAGAATAATTTTACAAGTACTAATGCAATGAATTTAAGATAAAAAAGTTTTATTTATTTATTTATAAGGTAATAAACATGTAATACAACTACTATAATGCTTATTTACAATGAACACATTACTGCAGTGAAACGGTGCAGAAGTTAGATTGTACTTGCACACACACACACGCACACACACATTACTGCACTGAAATTGTGCAGAAGTTATATTGTACTTATATATATACACACACACAAATCAGTTGGTTCTACTGAGAAATTCATCAATAGAGTAGAAGGAGTTGGCCACCAATAAATCCTTTAGGCTTCTCTTAAACTGAATTTCATTGGTTGTTAAACCTTTTATGGCTGCTGGCAAGTTATTGAAAATGTGTGTTCCTGAATAATGCACACCTTTTTGTACAAGACTAAGTGACTTTAAATCCATGTGAAGATTATTCTTATTTCTATTATTGATTCCATGAATTGAGCTGTTGGTTTGAAAAAGTTATATATGTTTAATGACAAATTTCATTAAAGAATAAATATATTGGGAAGCAGTAGTTAGTATCCCTAGTTCCCTAAACAGGCTTCTGCAGGGTGTTCTTGAGTTCACACCACATATAACTCTTACTGCATGTTTTTATGCCTGGAAAACTGTAGCTTGGCTTGATGTATTGCCCCAAAAAATAATCTCATATGACATTATGGAATGAAAGTAAGCATAGTATGCCAGGTTTTTCATTTTTATATCCCCTATGTCTGATACAATTCGCATTGCATATAGAGGTTTGTTAAGAAGCCTCAGCAGTTCTGTAGTGTGCTTTTCCCAGTTGAATTTATTATCAAGCTTTAATTCCAAGAATTTAACACTGTCCACTTCTTCTATCTGCTTGTCATCATATGTTAGGCATATACTCGTGGGACACCCCTTACAAGTTCTGAACTGCATGTAGTGTGTTTTTTCAAAGTTTAGTGACAAGGAATTGGCTAGGAACCAGTGATTAATGTCCACAAATATTTTATTAGCCAATCTTTCTAAGACTACACTTGATTTGCTATTTATTGCAATGTTTGTATCATCAGCAAACAAAACAAACTTTGCATCTGGTAATGTTACTGATGAAAAATCATTGATATACACAAGAAAAAGTAAGGGCCCTAAAATGGAACCATGTGGGACACCACATGTAATTAGTTCCCAGTTGGATGATGCCTGATAGCTTGATACATGTCTCTTTAAGATGTAAGATTTGAACCATTTTGCAGCAATTCCTGTTACACTATAATATTCTAATTTACTTAAAAGGATATTGTGATTTGCACAGTCAAATGCCTTTGAGAGATCACAAAATATACCAGTTGCCTGCAATTTTTTATCTAATGAATTAAGCACACGAAACAGTACGTGGACGATGCATAGGTTATTGTTGTAGCAAAATGTTGGCTCTGACGTCGATCAATGGAGTGGTACCATGCAAGCGTACAGGCCCTTCCAGTAAGGTGGCATAAGGCCATTGCATTGAACAGAGATTACATAGAAAAATAGGGCTTTTTAGTGAAAAGAGTGGGGAATAATTTGGTGTATTTGGAACCCTGAATAAAAACAACCTGCTTTCAAAAAAATGTGTTTCATTACCTATTGAACACCTCTCATATAATCATCAGACAAAAATATTTGTATTTCATAGTATCAACTGTAGCCAGCATATTAAAATAAAGATAGAATATTTTGTTAATCATCTGAAGATGGGCATTCAGTGCTTATAGTATGACATTCATTACAAAAGTGCACTACACAAAAATCAGTAACCGCTGGAGACATAATGCCATCACTGAGTAACATTGCATTTACTCTTGTAATTCTCTCACTTTGGAAAGGAAGAGGGTCAGCAAATTTTTTCTAGTGTGCCATATTGAAACAATGCCACTCATTGATGATTATGTCCAGAAAATTTATAACAGATGACAGTAAAATTTGCATGCAGTGTGTACAACAATTTTAAAAAAAGAGTACAGTCACTGTGTTGGCATTGTAGTGTATCCCAAAAAATAAGAATGAATGAATAAAATGAAATTTTCAATGTTATTAACTCACAAAGTGGAACCTATAACACTGTTGAGAGCAGGAGCACAATAACACAGATAAGTAGAATTTTTGAGGTAGAAACTGTACTTCCTGGATACTGAAGTTCTTGTAAGTTTAGACACAGAAGTCATCTCTAAAGTGTGGAGATGCTTTGTGATGGCAGACCATGATAATATGAGATTCAATGTAATCAATGATTTGCATACAATTGTCATAGTAATCGGACTTTGAAAAAGGACTGTAGGTTTGAGTTATGAGAATGTAAATGTGCATTTGTTAGCACACTGATGGTGCAAGATCTTCACGTCACAAAAACCAATTCCATCCATTGTGTTTAGATGGCTGAAACATAAATACAAGGTTGTGCATTATTAGTAAGGCATATTAATCACTCCCACAATAAATAAAAAATAGTAAGTATTAACCAATTTATATATAACAAAATAACCTGTCTGTACGTAATGACAGTCTGGACACAAAAGGTGACAGGAAGAAGACTTATCGTGTCTCATTTCTTTTGAAAATTTAAGATAAGCAAACTTTTATCAGCAGATGTTATTTTATGTCACAGGCATAAGTTCTGCTATAAACTCAAAATGATCTGATCATTGACAATGAAAAAACATTGATTTGCTATAACACTCTACAGTACCCCACCAGACCACCTCTGCCTGTCATTTGCCTTATCTATAACTGAGCCTGTGTGAACGTTTCCGTGCATATCTCTGCACAATGCTGCCCCCAAATATTTGTATGACATGATTGAAGCAAATCTTGACACGAAACATTTATTCAGAGGATCAGGGCCGGCGCAAGCCCAAGTGCCGCCCCGTTTTTTTTTTTTTTTTTTTTTACGGAACGTTTGTGGGATTTTATTTAAACGAATCTGTAGGAAATGTCAGCAATCAATCGAAATTTTTGTTTTTACTTTTCATATCTACCTAGGTTTCGGTCACTGAGAGGCCAGTCCCAGAGCTTTTAATATGTGCTTACATCTAAACCGTCATGTTGACAGTTACGTTCAGCATGACGGTATAGATGTAAACATAACTCGAAGCATTGAGAATAGCCGCACTGTGCTCGAAATCTACGTAGATCTGGAAAATAAAAACAAAAATTGCGACTGATTGGTGACATTCTCTACAGATTTGTACAAAACAGTCGCTGGGCACCAGCTCTAAAATGGAGTCAAACCTGATTGAAGAAATCTAGCTAATTTTAATAACCCTTGTGAATTTACAAAAATGTTCAAATGTGTGTGAAACCTTATGGGACTTAACTGCTAAGGTCATCAGTCCCTAAGCTTACACACTACTTAAATTATCCTAAGGACAAACACACACACACACACGCCCGAGGGAGGACTCGAACCTCCGCCGGGACCAGCCCCACAGTCCATGACTGCAGCGCCCTAGACTGCTCGGCTAATTCCGCGCGGCATGAACTTACAGTTAACGTAAATAAACATTTTTCAATGGTTGTGAACAGATAATGTATTCAAAGGAAAACAAAATATATTCACAATTTAACGATAATTTGGTTTGAACAATAATATTTACAATAACTATTCAATGTTGAACAAAATAAGAAACAACATAGTAAATAACCAAGAAACTGATCATAATATAAAAATTTTAAAAAAATACTAGAGAAATCGAACCTTCCTGGTTTTTGCTTGTGCAAACTCTTTCACACGATCTGTGTAATTTAAGTCCTCTGCAAGCTCGTGCTCAATCGATATTGTTGCAAGATCATTCAAACGAGTTTGGCTCATCGTTGATCAGAGGTATGTCTTTATCGGTTTCAGTTTTGAGAAACTCTTCTCTCCACTCGCAGCTGTCACTGGGAGTGTTAGGAGAATTCTCAGAGCAATGTTAACATTAGGGCAAAAATTATGTCTTCCTACAAACTTCAGAGTCTTTTTTGGACCTATTCCAGGATTCAACAATGTTGAAAGCACTTTTAGTTCTTCCCTCAACTCCAGTGCATCAATGTCGCTTATGATCTTGAAAAGTCGCTGCGAGGTTTCGACACTTTGTGTCCAGGCTGTCAGGAGGTGCATTCTTCAGCTCGCCGATGTCGTAGAGAAAATCAAAATAATCACAATGAGATTTCAGTTGATTTAATCTCTCATCCAAAGATGTGGTTACTATATACAAAAGATAATAGTAGAATTCAATTTTGTAACGTTTTGTTGGGTCATCTATTGTCTCATCCCTTCCTTCGTAGGTAAAGTGTATTGGCTTCTTACTTAGTCGCCGGGAAACACTTATCCGTGGTAACGTTAGATCTTCTAGTTCTAATTCTGTAGCCAAATCTTTGGAATCCGTCAAGAAAGACACAATTTTTTTTTTCTGTTCTGCAGGTCTCAAAATATGCTTTCGTTTTTTTAAGCATTTCCCCAGCCTCAGAAACATTTATGTCAATGGTCTGGAGGGTCTTACTGACTACGCTGATATGAAGCAGAACGGCGTACCAGATTACCAGAGAAGTGAGAAAGGTGTAATTTTTTATTTGATTCACAAGTGACGTTGCTTCGTGAGCGGTTATGTCATCGAATTCTTCTGGTATCTGATCCAGCGCATCATAAACGCCTCCAATTTGAAACCTCAGGGGAGTAAGTGCATCGATGCGACTTTCCCAGCTAATATCGCTAGTGACTTCAGAGACAGGTTAGGCAGATACTTCTTCAAGACATCCCAACGTCGAACGGAGGACGAGAAGGAGTCATACTAGCTTTTCACTGTCGAAAACATGGAAACAGCATATTTAGCATCGTTTACAACAAGATTCAATTAGTGGCCGCTACATGGTACATAAAATGCTCTCTCGTTCATATCTGAAATTCTATTCTGGAGACCAGACTTCTTTCTTTTCATGTTTACTCCATTGTCGTATCCTTGCCCTCTCATATTACACAATAGGATTTTTTTATCTTCCAAGAACTTAAGTACGACCTGCGTCAAAGTGGAGCTTGAAGAATCGGGCACTGGAAGAAATCCCCGGAAATGCTCCCGAATTCGGACATCGTATACCCCGTAGAGTCTTGTTTCCCGGACGAAACAATAAGTATGTGACCAGGCAGCAATTTCTATGACATTGCGAACAATAGAAAGAAATACGAACTTTCCGAAAACTGCACAACTTTTGTCAAACAGAAATGAGCTTCAAAGCTAGCAAAGAAACGCTTAGAAGCAATGTTGTGTCTATGGATTTTCATTTTAGAAGGTGTCAAAATTAACGTTTTGTTTCGTGCGGACGAGAGGCCATTGTTGCTAAAAGACTATACTTTCTCATGTTTTTTCAGAATCAAAGTGACCAGTAGTTTACTAAGATGAAACATGGATTCATACGCATTATACAGTAAATAAATGTTGGCAAAGTAATAGTGTGCGAGTAGTATTGTCAAGCAAAAGTGCCGGTCAGAGTTTAATTGTTGTTCATGCAGGCGCAGACAGCTCAAAAACCAAAACGTCCGACTATCACTCAGAAACGAAAAATTTCAAAAATACGTCGAAACCCAACTTATGCCACGCTTATTAGCAATGTCTTTATCCCTTGTAATTACTCGCAGCGTATTTACCCATTCGGAATACTTCTAGCCATTGTAGATGTTGGACATGTTTGACTGTAGTAATTGTTCAACCAATTTTTTTCCATAATGTGGGAAGAATAAAACACTCGGAAAGTGCCATTGGAGGGCTTAGCAAAATTGCTTCGGGCTTAACATGTAACCGCAGTATCGAACATTGCATTCGAATTCCCAAATTAGATTTCGTCTTCTGCAAAATTAGTTGTGGGTAAACGCAAGGCGCGTAACAGGCTGGCAGTGCTCCACTCATAGGAATACTGGCGTGTACGCAGTGTTGCCAACTCGAAAAAACCCGAGTCGCTAGATTCAATATCAAAAGTCGCTAAAACTGATTTTACTAGTAGTATACTGAAAATTTCGTGCTGTGAATGGTGCAATAAGCCAGTGGGGGGTTACTAAAATATTAATAAAAATTGTCTCATACGTAATTGCTATATTGTCTTAATTAAATGACGCATCGCTTGCAACAACATACATATAAAATACGCTAACGTTTAATTAAACATGTTATCATAATTGACGCAACACATAAATTGTCGTTTCAATCACAGTAGTCAAATATACTAGAAATATACAACTATATTTGCAACAAAAGAAAGCAAGAAGTCAAATTAGGTTACAAAATATATACATACCGGTATGTGAGCTATTCATCGTCGTCACTCAGAAGATCGAATAACTCTTCTGTTCATGCTCTGACAGAACTGTAGTTGATGTAGAGGGCTGAACGTCACTCAAAAGATGATGTTGCAGTTCGACTGGTTTTGTCGCAAAAGAGTAACTTTTGTTCGTTCCAAAAAGCTCCAATACGTCTGACGGTATGTCAAAAGATGCACAATCTTTATTTTGTTTCTTCAGCTGGTCTCTCAATATGATCAAAGCATTAATTGTCTTTAACGATAATCTGTTACGTTGTTTAGTTTTTATAATGCTCATAGAACTGAATATTCTTTCCACTTCTGTATTTGAATGCGGTAGGCATAGAACAGTCATTGCTAGCTGTGAAATCAATGAAAAAGGATTTTCCCCTGCGGCATTTTTATACTGCAAAACGTCACTCCAAAATGGAACAGTGTTAGTGGTGTTATTCCACCTAATGAAGTTGATATTATGCCATTCTTGCAGCATACCGTCTATGAAATCGCCACTAAAACCCAATTCTTTGGCTACATCCGCTACAGCATTATTTTTATTCACTTTTAGTGTTTCTTCAACATTCAGCATTGACATTTTTTTCAGGTAAGGTGGTTTGCGTTTTCTTTTAAATCAATTTTTTGTTTATGCTTAATAGTTTTCGAATTCTTTCTAATATCACACAATTTAGCATAAAACTCTTGCACATACTTGACATCTTGCCTTGGATAAGTCTCCAACGATTGGTTTCAGTCACCCATTGAATTCAGGTTCTGCTTCCCACGCATCCCGATATTTTTGAGCGTACTGCTTCTTCTTCTGCGGTAAATCCATCTTGTAAGCCACCACAACATAAGTTTCACCAATTTATAATCACTGAAAAGACATTAAAACTCAGGCAAACTAGAGGTCATGAAACAATCTACTCACTCGGTAACTCGATATCAGTCCTATTGTTCATTATTTAAAACGTAATAATGTCTGAGATACCCCCACCGAATTGTTCTTGCGTTGCCACTGTGCATGTGGTAATAATTTGACTGCGAGTTAACATTTCGAAAAATTAGAGGTTGCTAGACAGAAATGTATTTTATTATACTTAATATTACGCATGTTTTTTGTCAATTCGAAAAATAAAGGGAGTTCAAAAGTTGAAGAATTATAGATCGATACGCTATCGACGACAACAGGCTAGTGGGTAATGAATAATGAATTGTTCTATAGCCAAGGTTTTCTTACTCTGTAAGCAATTCCCACATTCAGGTTTACTAAATGCTGAACAATGCTACATGATCTGCTAAGAACTTAATTTAACTTAGTAATCTAGAACAAAGCCAGTGTAGTATCCATTCTATAGTTAAAATCTTAGTGTTGTTAATGAAAATACTGGCCCAAAATAGTTTTGATTTGTACTTCAAAAGTCGTCAGTACTCCAAAAGTCACCAGATAAGTCGCTAAATAATTTTTGTCGCTAAAAAGTTTTTTTTTGTCGCTAAGACGAAGGCAAAAGTCGCCATTTCTAGCGAGAAAGTCGCTAAATTGGCAACACTGCGTGTACGCCAGACTGCTTCCCCCTCTCTGTTCCTCCGGCGTAAGCACGACGGTGCTGCCACAGTGGCGAGGAACAAATTAGTCCTCCTCCCTCCCCTTGTTCCAAAGGAGCGTTCGGCCGTTAGTCGAGGCGCCATGCCACAGTTCCCGAAGCCGCTCCCTCAGAAGTTTGGTTTCGAATCCCCTCTTAGGCATGAATGTTGAGTTTGTCCAAAAGAAAAAGGGGGGAGGGCGGCGGCAGATTTGCCGCCCCTCGGAAACTGCCGCCCCGTGCGGCCGCACATTTCGCACGTGCCTTGCGCCGGCCCTGCAAAGGATATCACACTTTTACAGTGATCATTCAGTAACTACACAGAAAAAGAGCTATACAGCAAAAATGGTTTCCTAAATCACTGCAATTTTTTCTCTATTCTCCATGTAACCCCCATCATCTTTATGCACTTGTCCCATCCTTCTGTGTGTTCTTACCTCTCTGCAAACACTTCTTTACCTTTATTCCAGAATTCTTTCCCTGATTATGAACATACACAATGTCGAAAATATGACACATCTTTTATCCTGAAGGGAAGATAAGATATTAAAGTTTTTGTGTACATAAACACAATTAATAAATTCTGACATGTTCCGTTTCATTGGCCAAAGGATATCCAAGTGATAGTCCAATTCTATCAATGTACTGGTCAGATTATCATGAGGGATAGATGTTCTGACATCAATAATTCTGTACTGCAAGGCTGTGATGCCATTCACTGGTGTTTGATAAACCTGGTTCTTGAAATAAGGAAGAAATTCATTGGTGTTATGTCTGGAGACGATGGAGGCCACGTGATTCAGCCAACACATCTGATCATCTTCCCAGAAATGTTGCATCCAAACAGGCACGACATCTAAGCACCAATCAGGTGGCACATCAACTTGTTGGAGAATTAAGTCTGGAATGTCCTGAATCTATGGCACGACAAATAATTGCAAAATAGCAAGACAAGAATTGGTTGGGAATCTCATTTCACTGAAGAAAGAAGATCCTTCAATTTTATTGTGCATAAGATAGCACCACACGTTCAAGTTAGGGTTGTCTCAAACAAAGCATGGGGATTCTCGGATCCTAGGACTGCATTAGTTGACAACATCATTCAATTGAAATGTGGCATCGTCCGAGAAGAGGACGCCTTTTAGATAGCCTTCATCTTCCTCAATTTCAGCCAGCATGGTAGCAGCAAAATCATTAGTAGCAGTGTAATCTGTTGGTTGGAATGACCGTACAATCTAGACTTTGTACACATGGAAAAGAAGTTGTTCGTGTAGGATGCGGTGCACTGATGTCTTTGGAATCCACAACTCACGTGAAGCTCTGCGGACTGACTTCTTGGAACTTCTCACAAAGGCTTTCGTAGTGACTGTTGCACCCTAGGTCCAGGACTGCCTGTTCCAGGGAGTTCACAGACGCCCCCTGTTTCCTTAAACTTTGCATACCACATCTTGATGCTTTCAACATCTGGTGTCTATTTGTAGTATGCCATTTGAATTTCCCCTGGATTGTTTTTGGTGAATATTTCGCATGATGCCAGGAGACACATTGGGCTTTCTGTTGGGTTGAGTAGATGTTGTTAAGAAGTGGTGTTGGATTCCACTGTTGTTATGTCACTGAGCCCTGTAACAAACAAAATAACAGTAAGTATGTGTGTACACAGAAACTTCAATGCCTCACATGCAATTCGAGACGAAAAGTATTTGTCTGTGTGTCATATTCTATGCCTTATGAATGTTTGTCATTAAGGAAAGAACTTCCTGGCAGATTAAAACTGTGTGCCCGACCGAGACTCGAACTCGGGACCTCTGCCTTTCGCGGGCAAGTGCTCTACCATCTGAGCTACCGAAGCACGACTCACGCCCGGTACTCACAGCTTTACTTCTGCCAGTATCCGTCTCCTACCCTCCAAACTTTACAGAAGCTCTCCTGCGAACCTTGCAGAACTAGCACTCCTGAAAGAAAGGATACTGCGGAGACATGGCTTAGCCACAGCCTAGGGGATGTTTCCAGAATGAGATTTTCACTCTGCAGCGGAGTGTGCGCTTATATGAAACTTACTGGCAGATTAAAACTGTGTGCCTGACCGAGACTCGAACTCGGGACCTTTGCCTTTCGCGGGCAAGTGCTCTACCATCTGAGCTACCGAAGCACGACTCTGCCAGGACGTTTCATATAAGCGCACACTCCGCTGCAGAGTGAAAATCTCATTCTGGAAACATCCCCTAGGCTGTGGCTAAGCCATGTCTCCGCAGTATCCTTTCTTTCAGGAGTGCTAGTTCTGTAAGGTTCGCAGGAGAGCTTCTGTAAAGTTTGGAAGGTAGGAGACGGATACTGGAAGTAAAGCTGTGAGTACCGGGCGTGAGTCGTGCTTCGGTAGCTCAGATGGTAGAGCACTTCCCCGCGAAAGGCAGTCCCGAGTTCGATTCTCGGTCGGGCACACAGTTTTAATCTGCCAGGAAGTTTCATATAAGCACACACTCCGCTGCAGAGTGAAAATCTCATTCTGGATTAAGGAAAGAATTCTGGGACATATAGTACTTTTGTCCTTTGTCTCTTCTTTGGCGTTGAACATGATACCAAGCAGAGCTCCTTGCGTGGCACTGAACAGATCAAAATCTGATGGATAAGATTAGGGCTGTAAGAAAGGTGAACCAGGAATTTCCAGCCCACATTACCAACAGTTTCCAGCATCACGTGTGTCATGTGAGGTCGATCATTGTCTCTGAGAAGCATTTTGCCTCTCTCCAGCCATCGTGCACTTTTACTCTTCAGTGGGGACTTTACTTTGTTTTCAATCACGCCTGAGTAGTGTAGGCTGTTGATGACACATTGCTCCCATTGCATGAAAAGTGAACCATGGGAACTCCAAGGGATTGTTTAAATGGAGTCATATTCACCATCGAGTGTACTATGTATTACAACTTCCGCCACTACAATTTCGACCTTATGTCATTTTCAAGAGGTTAAAGTTGCTGTAAACACAGCAGTTGTCAACATCAATAAAATGTATAAAAAGGATATGTGCCTCTATAGGTCATGTCAGGCCAGAACCTGTGTTACCTGTTTTATTAATGTTGGCAAAAGCTATCTGTTCAGGATCTTTAACCACTTTAAAATTTCAGCCATGGAATTGGGATAAATTTATAGTCGATGGCAAATGTGACGTCATTTAAAAAATTGAATGAGGCTGTTATTGCAAAGGAAATACAGTTATGTACTCCTGTGGATAAACCTGCAAGCTGATAATTTGTTCAGAAAAATGACAATATGTTCTGCAAACACATGTTTTAGTGCAAGTGTTGAAAAATTTCCAAAGGTCGACACACACAGTATCAACTTTTTCATCTTCATCTAGAAAATTAAGGAGGTTGACAATGAAAAGTGGAAGCTCGATTACAGTACTTGATTAGTACCTGTGGACTCTGTGTTATCATAGAGGAGTCCCTGTCTTGTTTTATATTTTTGTGGGAATTTGCCCTTCACCATGTGATCAAGCAATCAGAAGCTTTGAGATTCATTCCAGAGAGACGCAGAAAAGCGGAAATTCTTAATATTAGGTTTTTGTGTAGGTTCGTTGTGTTTCTCCGTAAGACTAATAAACCGAGCAGATACATACAACAGAGACTTTAGTCATCAGTAATATGATTTCCTCCAATATTTACAACAGTCTACCAACGGTAGAGTAACTTTTTGATTCCGTGATTGTAAAAAGCACGAGCTTTTGAGGTGAAGAATTCGTCGAGTCATGTTCGGAGCACATTTTCATCCAGAAAAGAAGCTCCTTGAAGACTGTTTGATAGAGAACGGGAAAAGTGAAAATCTGAGGGTACAAGTTCAGGTGAATGAGTTGGATGCGGAAAGACTTTCCAACCACACCCTGTATAAGTGTTTTTTGGCACGTTTCTAGACCTATCTAAGGCTTTTGATACTGTAAATCACTCCATTCTTCTACATAAGTTAGAAACTTATGGGGTCAGAGAAGTGGCATTGGATTTGTTAAGATCGTACCTTGCTGACAGGAGACAATGTGTTAAGTTGTACCATACAACTGGGGGACTTATACAAACAGTAAAATTATCTTATAAAATTCTTAACTGTGGAGTCCCTCAGGGAAGCATTATTGGGCCTTTTCTGTTCATTGTGTACATCAATGATATAATAATGCCAAAAATGCAGACCTTGTGAAGTATGCCGACGATACCCCCTTCATAAGCTGGGGCCCTACAAAACAGCTAGCAGTGCAAAATAATATGAAGAACACTAGCCTCGTCACAGAATATATGACAAAAAATAAATTGGCATTAAATAAGGAAAAGACAATTCTAATGGAGTTTATGCTAAATTACAAATCAAGACAAGTGGATACTGAGCCAGAGTTATCAATTGAAACAATTGATAAACATAAATTCCTGGGTATTATAGTTGATGAACATCTTACATGGAAGGAGCACATCAGCTACATGTGTAAAAAAATCTTGTGTAATACCTAACCTGCTAAAACGCCTTTCTAGCATTATAGTGGCACCAGTCTTAAGACAAATCTATTTTGCTATTATACACTCCCACCTACAATACGGTATTGAGATTTGGGGCGGGGCACCAACGGTATACATGGATAGGGCTTTTAGAGCCCAGAAGAGAGCAATTAGGATAATAGCGAATATTAGTAAACGTCAATCCTGTAGAGAATACTTCATTAAGTATAATATACTAACAGTGTATTCATTATATTTTCTAAGGACTATACTGTTTGTAAAAGAAAATATGGAGCACAGTATAATAAATAGTGATATCCATAGTTATAATACAAGGAAGAAAGAGGATTACCACTTAAAATTCAGAAATAAAAAAGCAACCGATCATAATCCATTTTCTGCTGGAAGAATTTTTTACAACAGACTGCCAAATACCATAAAAATGTTAAAAGGAAACATGTTTAAAATAAAATTAAAGCAGCTGTTAATTGCTAAATGTTTGTACTCCATCAAGGATTTTTAATGTTGTATGTACTTTATTTCTACTACTAAACTATTATTATTGTTCATGTATGTACTGACTGACTATGTCCACAACTGTAAAAGTTATTATGGACAAATAAATCATTATTATTATTAACGCGGGCGGATTTTATCGTGGAGTGGCATAACTACGCAATCTTCCTGGCCGTTGTCCTTGGACTGAGTCTCAATTATTGACAAATGACAACGAACGTGTGATGGTTACACCTCGAGGAGGCAATTCATAATAGTACACCACGCCGTCGCTATTCCACCAGGAGTATAACATTATCTTTTGTGGATGCGCGCCGTTCTTTTTACGGGTAGCTGTTGCTTTGAGCTCAACCGTACCTTTTCTGTTCCTTATGTTAGCACAAAGACACCATTTCCCGTCACGAGTAACATTACAGGATAGGAATGGTCGTGTTGATCACAAGCCAATTGATGACGAGCGAGTCGAGATTCATACCCGCTGATTTTTGTGATTTTGGCTTCCAGCATGCAGTACCCATATATCCGATTTTTGTAGCTTCACCACTGCATGCAAATGTCGCGCAATGTTGGAATGATCACATTTGCCAATTCTCAAGGACACTGAGGTGGGTCATTGTGGATTAATGCGTTTAAATGACGTTCATCAAACCCCTAAGATTTTCCTGAATGTCAAAACGATCCTCCTAAAATCGAGATAGCCTTTATCTTGCCATGCCCTTTCTAGTGGCATTATCCCCATACGCTGTACAAATGTTTCTGGCTGCCTCCGGTGAAGTTACCCCTCTATTGATCTCAAACAGGAGAATATGTCAGAAACGTTCCATTTTCTCCTTTTGACACTCTCCATTTTCTAGAGTTTACAGCTCCACTCACTACCTCCCGATGACGAAATGACAATATGTAAACTCATATAGAAACCATAGAGTAAATATCTCTGGAGTGAGCATTCATATGCGCAGAACAGATTTTGTGTTCAGAATGAGATTTTCACTCTGCAGCGGAGTGTGTGCTGATATGAAACTTCCTGGCAGATTAAAAATGTGTGTCGGACCGAGACTCTAACTCGGGATCTTTGCCTTTCTCGGGCAAGTGCTCTACCAGCTGAGCTACCCAAGCACGACTCACGCCCCGTCCTCACAGCTTTACTTCTGCCAATACCTCGTCTCCTACCTTCAGCCATGTCTCCGTAATATCCTTTCTTTCAGGAGTGCTAGTTCTGCAAGGTTCGCAGGAGAGTTTCTGTAAAGTTTGGAAGGTAGGAGACGAGGTACTGGCAGAAGTAAAGCTGTGAGGACGGGGCGTGAGTCGTGCTTGGGTAGCTCAGTTGGTAGAGCACTTGCCCGCGAAAGGCAAAGGTCCCGAGTTCGAGTCTCGGTGCGGCACACAGTTTTAATCCGCCAGGAAGTTTCAGATTTTGTGTTGTCAACATACATTGCCAGCCTGGTCACTTGTTCTCGGGACGTCGTGTCTTTGTCCGTATAGCGCCCTGTAGAATGTCACTAGATCCCTAGTACAGATGGATTCTTTTCGTACGTGTAGTGGATTATTTATATATGTTGCGCAGAAAGTTTAACAGTATCCATTTTATATTGGGAATAAACCAGCTACGTAACTTTTAAGGGCAAGTGATATTACATTCTGCTTCTTTGCGATAGGTGTCACAGTTCAGATGCACTCGATTTTTGGTTGTTTTCGGTATTATACGGCACTTTATAGTATTACAGAGCCAGACGTACGTTTTTGCAGTAACAGTCTGGCAAAACGACTTGACAGTACGCTAGTACTTCTGTAAGTGTCCGAAAAACACCGAATTTGCCACACATTAGCGATTATATCCCCGCTAATTCGTCCTTTTTTCTGCTGTTTCTGCATATTTATTTTCTCGTTTTTGCGATCTAAAGCACAATTTTTCTTACTGGTGATACTTTGAAGTATTTGTTTAACGCATTTTACGTACTTGCTCCCAATTTATTAAATACATAGTAGACTGAGTAATCTATATACATAATCGACAAGTCACTGATAAATGCATGGAGGATAGTAGTTGCTGAAACAACGAACTATTCCCTTTCCTGTTACACTAGCAAATTTACGAGAGGAAGCGATTGTTTGTAAGCTTTTTTACGAGCCGTAATATAGTCATAAAATCGTAGAAAAATAGGTCTACAGAATCAAGCCTTAATTATAATGCGTTTCGAAATTTTTAAACATATACAGTGTCTCTTACTACTATGATAACTATAATTAGAGCTACATGGTATGTACCCGTGAAAAGTTACTATCCCTCGTTTCACGTATTTTTCTTTGCACCCGTAGCAACAACAGTAATTCACCATCGCTATTACACTATCAACAAACAGTGAAATATAAAAAAAACTCTTGATATTATAAACTTCAAACGCTGCAGAAAGAACTCACGCACAGCGAAGTCCCGAAAACACGTGACAATCCTGGTTTAATGTTGACAACATGCGCAGAACGCAATGCTCACTCCAGAGATATTTACTCTATGATAGCAATACTGAAGTACAATCGATAAATAAACCCTTAGCAACGGGAATACCAAAATGCAAAACAAAAACGCTACGAACTTATGCACCAATCTAATATTAATGCCGGTGGCGGATTTATAAATTTTGCACCCCTAGGCACACCATGTTAAATGTGATCCGCCCCCTCCCCCAAATAAACATGTTTTAGACAA
This sequence comes from Schistocerca nitens, assembly GCF_023898315.1. Taxonomy (NCBI): domain Eukaryota; kingdom Metazoa; phylum Arthropoda; class Insecta; order Orthoptera; family Acrididae; genus Schistocerca; species Schistocerca nitens. Next base: position 173,298,555 of record NC_064623.1, read on the forward strand.
TAACTACTACCCGACCACTTCACAGTTGCCGTTTTGGGTAGGAGCACTGTGAGCTGTGTCCGAACTCTGCTATTCGTTGTTCTGAAGGACGCGTCAGTGGTCTACTCGCGCTCAATCAAAGCGTAATATGGTTCCTGAACAGCACTTGGTGCACGGCAGCGGATAAAACCAACTTAAAACTGCATTGTGTTAACACATCCTTCTGGCGAAAGACAACAGAAACGAATACAAGAAAAATTACTTTTCTTTGATGGCCTAAAAATTTCAGCAGAGCGTGTAGGAGACGACGGATTTTTTTTATACATTCGCTTTCAATATGTTCTTTGACAAGAAACCGCTGAAAATGGAAGTAAAAAAGTTTCCTTACGATCTAAAAACTGAAGAGAACGTGTGTTACATTAGATATATAATACGTACTTTGACAGAGATGCGTTCAAAGTTAAAATTAAACTGTCGTTTTACGGTTGGTTGGTTGGTTTTGGGGAAGGAGACCAGACAGCGTGGTCATCGGTCTCATCGGATTAGGGAATGATGGGGAAGGAAGTCGGCCGTGCCCTTTCAGAGGAACCATCCCGGCATTTGCCTGGAGTGATTTAGGGAAATCACGGAAAACCTAAATCAGGATGGCCGGACGCGGGATTGAACCGTCGTCCTCCCGAATGCGAGTCCAGTGTCTAACCACTGCGCCACCCCGCTCGGTGTCGTTTTACGATCTGATAACTTGAATGTGTAGCATATAAAAAAACACATTCGGTATTGTGAATGTATGCTTTCCCGGCGTATACAGCTGGCGAAGAGTTCTCGGGCTTCCAGCCGGGTGGCGGTGTCTTCAAACTGCGACGTTTCGACGAGTGACATACTCATCATCTTCTGGCGAAGTGCCGGGACTTTGTGGATGCTGGTCCCTTTATACCTGCGGTGTGCCCCCCACCACCTGGCCGCGGGAGGCTGGGTCCAGAGGAGCCGGCGGGCGAGGTGGAGGGGGAAGCGGGTGCGCCGTTCGTGTCTCCGTCAGAGCATTGTGATCGCGTCTCGTGAGCTGGACGGTTCCTGTTGCGTTCCTGGCGTATTGCGGCTAATGCTGGATTCCAGGCCGCGCTCAGTTGATAGCCTTCGTCCCTGTTCACAAGATTCTCGTGGACCCGTATTTCTATTGATTCTTTAATGACACTATCCCAATAGCTCCCCGCTCGGCACAGCACCCTGGTGTTTTCGAAGTCAAAGGTGTGGTTTTCTTTGATGCTATGTTCAGCTATAGCAGATTTCTCTATCTGTCCAAGTCGAACATGCCTGATGTGTTCCTCGCACCTTTTAGAGATGCAGCGCTGCGTTTGACCAGTGTACTGCACACCACATTCGCAGGCAATGTTGTATATACCAGGTGTGTTTAGTTTGAGTGGGTCTTTAACGTCATTAAAGAATCAATAGAAATACGGGTCCACGAGACTCTTGTGAACAGGGACGAAGGCTATCAACTGAGCGCGGCCTGGAATCCAGCATTAGCCGCAATACGCCAGGAACGCAACAGGAACCGTCCAGCTCACGAGACGCGATCACAATGCTCTGACGGAGACACGAACGGCGCATCCGCTTCCCCCTCCACGCCACCCGCCGGCTCCTCTGGACCCAGCCTCCCGCGGCCAGGTGGTGGGGGGCACACCGCAGGTATAAAGGGACCGGCATCCGCAAAGTCTCGGCACTTTACCCACCCGCAACCTGCAACCACCTACCATCCCACAGCCGGAACCCAGTGCTGCTGGGCTGCCCGCACCGCCCCCCCCCCCCCCGACCCGCGCCGAAAATGGACAGGCTGCCCCTGCTGCGCAGACACCCGTCGCAAAACAGTGCCAGCCTAGTACAGCCCCAGCGCCACCCGCCCCTGCGGCCGCGAGCGCTATCACCGAGGATCTGCAGACGCTACTGCAAACATTAAACGGAATCATGACACAACTACCTAAGCTAGTCACCGCAGCTGCGACGGCCCTCCAGGCCATCGCCCAGCCCCCCAGTCATGGATAACGACCATACCCATGGCCTGACTATCTGCGTTTTCAACGCAAACAGTCTTGTACCGCAGCAGGGTGAATTTAGGGAATTTCTACACAACGAGGCAGTAGACATCTGCCTCGTCTGTGAAACATTCCTAAAACCCGGTGTGCACGTCAGGGTCGCAAATTACAGCTGCTACCGCACCGACCGGCCGACCCACGGCGGCGGAACGGCGGCGTATGTCAGGTCGTCCTTGCGGCACTACCCGGTGCAACTGCCACAACTCGAGCACATTGAAGCCACCGGCGTGACCGTCAACACGTCTGTCGGCAAGATCACCTTCGTGGCGGCATACCGGCCGCCGCGGGGTGTTCTGCAAGAGGCCGATTTCGACACCCTACTGGACATGGAGGGGAGGCTGTTCATCGGGGGGGACTTTAACGCAAAGTCCGCCCACTGGAACTCCCGCCTCACAAACGTCAGCGGGCGCCGACTTGAACGCGCCGCCCTCAGACACGGCGCCATCATTCTAGGGCCCTACGACCCAACCCACATCCCAGTGCGCGGACAACCAGACGTTCTCGACGTTGCTATACTGAGGGGGGTCGATCGGTTTACGACTGCCGAGACGAGGACGGCTTTGTCATCAGATCACTTGCCAGTGATCTTTGACATAGACGTCGTCGGCGCGGCGGTGCGGGCCGGTCGTCCATCCTTCAAAAAGATCAACGTCGAGCACTTCCAAACCGAGGTACGGGAGTACCTCACAGAGGCCCCTGATCCGGAGGAGGTGGGGGCGGAAGCCGCCATCACCTCCCTAAATCAGGCGCTCCTGCGAGCTGCAGAGACTGCCACACCTGGTCGCACTCGTCAGCCGCAAGACAGGTCGCGACGCCTCCCGCAAGAAATACGGGAGCTTATAGTGGCGAAAAACCACCTCTTCCGCGAGTGGCAAATAACGCGACAGCCAGAAACGAAACGCCGCGTAAACCGCATGCGTCGTGCCATCACTGCGGCCGTCCGCGAACACCGCAACCAAGCATGGGCCGACCTTGTCGAGTCCCTCGACCCGGACGACGGCAGTGCATGGCGCGTCGTGAGAGGTTTTCTGCGCCGCAGGCAGCGCATTCCTCCCCTGAAACTCGGTCAGGACCACTTCTGCGAGCCGGACGCCAAGGCAAGTGTCCTAGCGGACACCTTTGAGGCAAACTTCCGACCCGTGGTAGAAGACATTGACGTGGCCCACGTCCGTCTAGTGGAAGAACGTCTCCCAGTCTTCCTCGACGCACGAGAGGAGGGTGACAGCATACAGCCCACCACCGCCGAAGAAGTCGCACTGCAACTCCGATCGCTCAACGCCCGGAGGGCAGGTGGCATCGACGGCATCCCGAACTCACTCCTTAGGAATCTTCCTCAGGAGTATGAGCAATACCTGGCCACAGTCTTTAACGAAATCCTTGCCTCGGGTGTCTACCCCTCGGTGTGGAAACATGCCGAGGTGGTGGCCATCCCGAAACAGGACAAGGACCCCCGGTCGCCATCCAGCTACAGGCCAATCAGCCTCCTTCCATGTCTCTCGAAGGTTTTCGAGAGACTTTACGTGAGGCGACTTCTACAACACGTGGACCAGGAACGCATACTGCCAGACGAGCAGTTTGGTTTTCGTGGAGGTCACTCCACGACCCACCAGCTGCTCCGCCTCGTGGAACCAGCTATGAGGGCTCTGGAGACGAGGGAATACCTTGGGGCGGTATTCCTAGACGTCTCACGCGCCTTCGACTCCGTGTGGCATGACGGCCTCGTCTACAAGTTGTTTGTACTCGGGGTACCGACGTCGCACGGAGTGCTCCTCAGGTCCTACCTATCTGGCAGGACCTTCCACGTCCGGGCAGAACAGGGAAGGTCCACCAACAGACCCATACGTGCCGGCGTACCGCAGGGGTCGGTACTCGGCCCCATACTTTACTCGCTCTTCACCGCCGACGCTCCGCGTGTGGACGGAGTAGAGTTGGCCCTCTATGCGGACGACACTGCTCTGTTCACCCGGAGCATGAACGCGCATACCATGGGGCGTCGCCTCCAGCAAGGATGTGAAGCGCTTGGTGCTTGGGCCACCATGTGGCGCCTTAAATTTAACGCTGGCAAGAGCCAGGCGGTGGCGTTCACGAAGCGCAGAGTGCCGCCAAACCTAGAAGCCCTACACATCGCGGGAGGCCCCATCCCGTGGTCAAAAACAGCGACCTACCTCGGAGTGAGACTAGACCAGCGGCTCACCTGGGCCCCACACATCCAGTGGATCAGAAACAAGGCGATAGGGCGGCTTCGCGCACTCTATCCCTTGTTAAACCCAGAGTCCACATTGCCCTCACGTCACGGCATCACGCTGTATCTGACACTGGTACGCCCAGTGTTAGAGTACGCGGCCGTGGTGTGGGGCAATGCCGCCGACTCCTCCATACGAACGCTACAACGCGTACAAAACAAGGCGCTGAAGCTTGCGCTGGGCCTTCCCAAGTTCTACCCCACCACCTTTCTCCATGAAGACACGGGTATCCTGACGTTGCGGGACCGATTCCGAGTCCTAGCACGTCAGTTTTACCAAAAAGCGGGCCAATCCCGCAATCGGCTCATTCAGGGCTTGGGCCAGCAGCAACACCACCGACCAACTACCCGTTGGCCGGACCTGTTGCGGGAATAACCCTTTCCCCAACAACACCAGGACCCACGAGATGAACACCGAGAGGACCCCAACAACGGTTAGGAAGTCTTTTCTAAAACATCTATTCCAGGTTCTGCAGGAACAGCACACAAGTGCTTACCCTGCTCACACACGTGCCTCAGGTAGGCACGCCAGTAACGGAGTCGGAGTCGAAAGTCTCGGCACTTCGCCAGAAGATGACGAGTATGTCACTCGTCGAAACGTCGCAGTTTGAAGACACCGCCACCCGGCTGGAAGCCCGAGAACTCTTCGCCAACATTCGGTATTAATACGGTACGTGAATGTATAGGAAAGCGCAAGGAATGAAAAAGAAATAGAGATCTCGGTGCACGAACTGATAACTAAATACGGACCAACAAACACGGAATTGGATCGGCTATTACATAATTTTACAGACTAGGGAGGAAAAATCAAATTTGTTTTATAATCTAATAGTCAACGTGTAGAGCATTAGGGTCTGTGTAGCTAGATGCTGCATAATAAGTGTACACAATACCTTTCATCCACGTAAGGGCTGAACAGTTTTGTACCGCAGCTACTGCTCTCACCATGGCTCTTTCTAACAGTATTAACAAAGCTTTTACGTATTTATCGACAGAACTGAACTTTGTCATTTATAAACGTTTTTTCATCTGACCGTACTCTCCGATGACGTATATTTCCGAGATAACTATACATTTCAACAGACGCCAAGGATAGGCAGCAGTTGTAATACACTACAGTATCAGTGTGACTTACTTTACGGTGCCGAGCGGCCGGGGTCATCGTTTTTTAGTACTGTCGGGCGCCTTCGGTCACGTCTGCACGTAAACGACGTTTCGTTCCGCGTTCTGCCATCAGCAATTGCAAAATAAACAGTTGATACTTAATCATAGCTAACACTTGGTTCAAGAAGCATAAAAGAAGGTTGTATACATGGAAGAAGCCTGGAGATACTGACAGGTTTCAGATAGATTATATAATGGTAACACAGAGATTTAGGAACCAGATTTTAAATTGTAAGACATTTCCAGGGGCAGATGTGGACTCTGACCACAATCTATTGGTTATGAACTGTAGATTGAAACTGAAGAAACTTCAAAAAGGTGGGAATTTAAGGAGATGGGACCTGGATATACTGACTAAACCAGAGGTTGTACAGAGTTTCAGGGAGAGCATAAGTAAACAATTGACAGGAATGGGGGAAAGAAATACAGTAGAAAAAGAATGGGTAGTTTTGAGGGATGAAGTAGTGAAGGCAGCAGAGGATAAAGTAGGTAAAAAGACGAGGGCTACTAGAAATCCTTGGGTAACAGAAGAAATATAGAACTTAATTGATGAAAGGAGAAAATATAAAAATGCAGTAAATGAAGCAGGCAGAACGGAATACAAACGTCTCAAAAATGAGATCGACAGGAAGTGCAAAATGGCTAAGCAGGGATGGCTAGAGGACAAATGTAAGGATGTAGAGGTTTATCTCACCAGGGGTAAGATAGATACTGCCTACAGGAAAATTAAAGAGACCTTTGGAGAAAGGAGAACCACTTGCATGAATATCAAGAGCTCAGATGGAAACCCAGTTCTAAGGAAAGAAGGGAAAGCAGAAAGGAGGAAGGAGTATATAGAGGGTCTATACAAGGGCGATATACTTGAGGACAATATTATGGAAATGGAAGAGGATGTAGATGAAGATGAAATGGAGATATGATACTGCGTGAAGAGTTTGACAGAGCACTGAAAGACCTGAGTCGAAACAAGGCCCCGGGAGTAGACAACATTCCATCAGAACTACTGACAGCCTTGGGAGAGCCAGTCCTGACAAAACTCTACCATCTGGTGAGCAAGATGTATGAGGCAGGCGAAATACCCTCAGACTTCAAGAAGAATATAACAATTCCAATACCAAAGAAAGCAGGTGTTGAGAGACGTGACAATTACCGAACTATCAGTTTAATTAGTCACGGCTACAAAATACTAACGCGAATTCTTTACAGACGAATGGAAAAACTAGTAGAAACCGACTTCGGGGAAGATCAGTTTGGATTCCGTAGAAATACTGGAACACTTGAGGTAATACTGACCCTACGACTTATCTTAGAAGCTAGATTAAGGGAAGGTAAATCAACGTTTCTAGCATTTGTAGACTTAGAGAAAGCTTTTGACAATGTTGACTGGAATACTCTCTTTCAAATTCTGAAGGTGGCAGGGGTAAGATACAGGGAGCGAAGGCTATTTTCAATTTGTACAGAAACCAGATGGCAGTTATAAGAGCCGAGGGACACGAAAGGGATGCCGTGGTTGGGAAGGGAGTGAGACAGGGTTGCAGTCTCTCCCCGATGGTATTCAGTCTGTATATTGAGCAAGCAGTGAAGGAAACAAATGAAAAATTTGGAGTAGGTATTAAAATCCATGGAGAAGAAATGAAAACTTTGAGGTTCGCCGATGACATTGTAATTCTGCCAGAGACAGCAAAGGACCTGGAAGAGCAGTTGAATGGAATGGAAAGTGTCTTGAAAGGAGGATATAAGATGAACATCAACAAAAGCAAAACGAAGAAAATGGGATGTAGTCGAATTAAGTCGGGTGATGCTGAGGGAATTAGATTAGGAAATGAGACACTTAAAGTAGTAAATAAGTTTTGATTAATGATGGTCGAAGTAGAAAGGATATAAAATGTAGACTAGCATTGGTAAGGAAAGCGTTTCTGAAGAAGAGAAATTTGTTAACATCGGGTATAGATTTAAGTGTCAGGAAGTCATTTCTGAAAGTTTGTATGGAGAGTAGCCATCTATGGAAGTGAAACGTGGACGATAAATAGTTTGGACAATAAGAGAATAGAAGCTTTCGAAACGGGGTGCTACAGAAGAATGCTGATGATTGGATGGGTAGATCACATAACTAATGAGGAGGTATTGAATAGAATTAGGGAGAAGAGAAGTGTGTGGCACAATTTGACTAGAAGAAGGGATCGGTTGGTAGGACATGTTCGGAGGCATCAAGGAATCACCAGTTTAGTATTGGAGGGCAGCGTGGAGGGAAAAATTGTAGAGGGAGACCAAGAGATGAATTCACTAAGCAGATTGCGAAGGATGTAGGTTGCAGCAGGTACTGGGAGATGAAGAAGCTTGCACAGGATACAGTAGCATGGAGAGCTGCATCAAACCAGTCTCTGGACTGAAGACATAACAAACAAACACAATCTGAGTTGTGGAGAGTGAAGAGTAGTTCAAGGTGTGGAATATTTGTTATTAAATATCTGAATAACATGAATTTATTTAATCCATCCACATGACAAGTAAATCCAGCTGATGTACGATAGTATCAGCAAGTGAAACCGCTGCAGATATCTCTCAGTATGCGCTGTAAGTGTCCACACCGTTCTTTATCAGTAAATAACCCACAAAGCGTAAAATATAAAAAAAAAAAAACAGGCGATTGGTAGATATTTGATGCTAAGAATGTCTTCGCAGTTTCAACGACGTAGGTAACTTTTAGCCCAGCCGCAAAGTGAGCAACGTCCCTCTTCTGTCACATTGAAAAATGTTTTAGTCGATATCTCTACGAGATGATTAGTTTTATAGCTACAGCCGACCTCATTAGCTATCAAATAACTGGGCAGGTGCGAGAGTTCCGTACGAACTTAATTATTATATAGACAGTTTATCCATTCCGGGAATCGAGAATCGGCCGGCCGCTGTGACCTAGTGGTTCTAGGCGCTTCAGTCCGGATCCACGCGGCTGCTACGGTCGCAAGTTCGAATCCTGCCTCGGTCATGGATGTGTGTGATGTCCTTAGGTTAGTTAGGTTTAAGTAGTTCTAAGTTCTAGGGGACTGATGACCTCAGATGTTAAGGCCCATAGTGCTTAGAGCCATTTGAACCATTTGATCGAGAATCTGCCATTCTTACCTGTCGTCGCCACTGATACTGTCAAGATCTCGGTCCCATGGATTCCAAGATTATTGGAGAATTTGTAATTTCAATAATATAAATGTGACAGTCACGCAGGAGGTAAGCTTCTATTATCATAATAATCAGAAGTTCTCCACTCAGGCTGACTGGGTCGTGAAGTATTGTGTCTCTCTTTTTGTTTGATTTTAATTTTGTGTATTACGTTCGTTACGTTGCGTCTTAAGGGGGTAAATAATAAGGATTTCAGATGAATATCATTGAAGGAATTTCCAACAACGTAACAATACAAGTCAGATTTTAAATCAAACTCTGTATATGGATAATAACATGAAGTTAGTCGTGTGGTGTGATTTTCTATCTGTGCCAATTATACAGAATTTGTTATTTGGATTGCCTGATCTGACTACGTAAAGGAGTGTTAAAATAATTTGTAACTGTTCGCTATTCTTTGCTATATTACATCACTTGATTTTGCTTATTAAAACTTTTGCTAACAGTTACAAACACGTTATACGTTATATCGCTGTACTTGAAAAACACGCAGTGGATTTCTTTGGCACGATAAAATATTTTTGTCAAGCTGCTCTTAGAACGCAAGACGCAAAAGGTAATTGTTTGAATTTTTTATAGTCACATCAGACCTAACTCACCGTGAATCTTACCAAAACTAATTACTTGCTTTGAAATTTTACGTGGAATTCAGAGTGCAGTCTTCGCTCATTTTTGCCAATGTCTAGCTAAAAATTCACAGTGAAATAAAGTATTCTACTCCACGTCTGATAATTTTGCTGAAAGAGGAATGGATTAATGTCATTTCCTGTTATTACTTTTCTTCCTTCCGCGCTGTAGGCGGGCTCCTGAAATATTTAATTTCTATGCACGTAGCGGCGGCGGCTCCCGCTAACTGTCGTTTCGTTCCACGTCAGAAAAAGCTAAATTTGCTGAAAAAGTAGGTATTATGGCTGGGAAAGCTATCTACGGAATTAATAGTACACTTTGCCATATTTGGTTATATTCTAAAACATAGTCTTTTTACGAAACGTACCTCTTTACAAAATCTTTCCCTACTGACGGCTAAACGTTTCAACAGACAAAACACGACTACTATAGGTAAAGATACAGCTCTACGTGCCTCTGTACTCGTCGGCAAGTCAAGAAGAACAGAGAAATTATTGCCCTTAATTCAAATTGGTTCAAATGGCTCTGAGCACTATGGGACTCAACTGCTGAGGTTATTAGTCCCCTAGAACTTAGAACTAGTTAAACCTAACTAACCTAAGGACATCACAAACATCCATGCCCGAGGCAGGAGTCGAACCTGCGACCGTAGCGGTCTTGCGGTTCCAGACTGCAGCGCCTTTAACCGCACGGCCACTTCGGCCGGCCTTGCCCTTAATTCGGTTATATAATTCGGTTATATAAAACGCAATGAAATTTTATCATCTTAGCTTCAGCGACCAATTACTTGTCTGTGGCAGTCTCTTTCTCTGCCGGCCCCTGCGATCACTTTCATATTGTTGCCCTTATGTTTCACACAGAAAAAAAGTACAGTTTATCATGATTTCATATATTGTTTATCCGGGAGACGTTATAGAAGATAAAAGTCAGACATCAGGCGAGTAATGACTTTATTGCTCATAAGATGCGTTTCGGAATGTATCCATCATCAGACACACAGGAACGATTATTGTACGTAGAATGGCGTTTCAAGTAGTACCTGTATGTGAAGCAAACACTCACAGACAACAGTTTTGGAACTTTTTCCTTTGGTAGTACCGCGAAATCTTCCTTTTTGCCAAATTTCATGATTCTAGGCTAATGGAAAATACCGCGTAGGTTTTTACGAGTGAGGTTTCGATCATCAAGACGTGTGACACAAACGACCATGTATTCTGATTGCATTAACTTAGAAGCTTACAATTTTTACACCGGCAACGGACCATATACCGTACTGGCCATTAAAATTGTTACACTTAGAAGAAATGCAGATGATAAACGGGTATTCATTGGACAAATATATGATGCTAGAACTGACATGTGATTACATTTCACGCAATTTGGGTGCTTAGATCCTGAGGAATCAGTACCCAGAACAACGACTTCTGGCCGTAATAACGGCCTTGATATGCCTCGGCATTGAGTCAAACAGAGCTTGGATGGCGTGTACAGGAACAGCTACCCATGAAGCTTCAACACGATATCACAGTTCATCAAGAGTAGTGACAGGCGTATGGTGACGAGTCAGTTGCTCGACCACCATTGACCAGACGTTTTCAATTGGTGAGAGATCTGGAGAATGTGCTAGCCAGGGCAGCAGTCAAACATTTTCTGTATCCAGAAAGCCCCGTGCAGGACCTGCAACATGCGGTCGTGCATTATCCTGCTGAAATATAGGGTTTTGCAGGCATCGAATAAAGGGTAGAGCCACGGGTCACAACACATATGAAATGTAACGTCCACTGTTCAGAGTGCCGTCAAAGGTGAACGAGACGTGTAACCAATGGCACCCCATACCATCACGACGGGTGATACGCCAGTATGGCGATGACGAATACACGCTTCCAAAGTGCGTTCACCGCGAAGTCGCCAAACACGGATGCGACCATCATGATGCTGTAAACAGAACCTGGATTCATCCGAAAAAATGACGTTTTGCCATTCGTGCACCCAGGTTCGTCGTTGAGTACACCATCGCAGGCGCTCCTGTCTGTGATGCAGCGGCAAGGGTAACCGCAGCCATCGTCTCCCAGCTGATAGTCCATGCTGCTGCAAACGTCTTCGAACTGTTCGTGCAGATGGTTGTTGTCTTGCAAACGTCCCCATCTGTTGACTCAGGGATCGAGACGTGGCTGCACGATCCGTTACAGCCATGTGGATAAGATGCCTGTCATCTCGACTGCTAGTGATACGAGGCCGTTGGGATCCAGCACGGCGTTCCGTATTACCCTCCTGAACCCACTTATTACATATTCTGACAACAGTCATTGGAACTCGACCAACGCGAGCAGCAGTGTCGCGGTACGATAAACCGCAATCGCGATAGGCTACAATCTGACCTTTATCAAAGTCGGAAACGTGATGGTACGCATTTCTCCTCCTTACACGAGGCATCACAACAACGTTTCACCAGGCAACGCCGGTCAACTGCTGTTTGTGTATGAGAAAGCTGTTGGAAACTTTCCTCATGTCAGCACGTTGTAGGTGTCGCCACCGGCGCCAACCTTGTGTGAATGCTCTGAAAAGCTAATCATTTGCATATCACAGAATCTTCTACCAGTCGGTTAAATTTCGCGTCTGTAGGTCGTCTTCGTCGTGGTGTAGCAATTTTAATGGCCAGTAGTGTACATGAGTATGTGACAAATTTGAACTTGGTGACCGAACCGGTCAAAGAGAGAAAGAAGTCCTTATAATCGGACAGACAGACAGACGGACGGATGAGAAATTACAAAAAATTTTGGACTGCATAATTACAGACGAACAATTTTCGCGTTTTTTATCTTTACTTGTACTGTGAAACCTTCCTTTTTGTCACATTTCATGAATGTAGGTAAACGAGAAGTAAGCTGTAGGTTTTGGTGACTGAGTTTTCGAGTACCAAGGTATGTGACATAAATGATAGTGTCTTTTGAATGAATTAACTTAAAAGCTTAGAATTTTTACCCTACCAAAGGACCATAGACATTAATACGTGTAATAAATTTTCACTTCATACGTCTACTCGTTTCTGAGGAAGAGAGTTCTGAACAGTTGGACAGACAGACGGACTACAAAGTGCTCCTGTAAGGATTCCGTCTTCACAAATTGCGGCACAGATCACTAAAAATAATTACGGGATGAGCTGAGTGTTGTTGGGCGTCTCGCTACTTGAGACGGCCCCATGAAACTTTGTGGGAACATTTGTAAGGACATGCGGAAGAGAAATAGCGAATAAACTGGCTCTGAGCACTATGGGTTCAAAAATGGCACTGAGCACTATGGGACTCAACTTCTGAGGTCATTAGTCCCCTAGAACTTAGAACTAGTTAAACCTAACTAACCTAAGGACATCACAAACATCCATTCCCGAGGCAGGATTCGAACCTGCGACCGTAGCAGTCTTGCGGTTCCAGACTGCAGCGCCTTTAACCGCACGGCCACTTCGGCCGGCTGAGAACTATGGGGCTTAACATCTATGGTCATCAGTCCCCTAGAACTTAGAACTACTTAAACCTAACTAACTTAAGGACAGCACACTACACCCAGTCATCACGAGGCAGAGAAAATCCCTGACCCCGCCGGGAATCGAACCCGGGAACCCGGACGTGGAAGCGAGAACGCTACCGCACGACCACGAGCTGCGGACATAGCGAATAAACCATTGAAGGAAACACATTTTAATTTCCATACGAAAGAGTCACATTCGTTATCTGCGTACCATGTTTACTTTCCAGACCACAAACATTACTGATTGTGACGACCGCCTGCATGCACGACAGCCTGGAACAGCACTGGAGACTGATTTACTGCTGCCCGAAACATCTCAGGTGAGATGTTGCCTACTTCACTCGCTACACTCATCTCCGACCTCCAACGTGTCTTACTGTCCCGTTGATAAATCCTGTCCTTCAGGAAACCCCACAGCCAGAAACCAAAGGGGTTCAAATATGGTGACCTTGTTGACCACGCAGTTTGGAACTACCAGCCAATGATTCCGTTCTCTTTACAACTGTGTTGCGAAGTAACCATCTACATCTACATCAACACACATACTCCGCAATTCACCATACGGTGCGTGGTGGAGGGTACCTCGTACCACAACTAGCATCTTCTCTCCCTGTTCCACTCCCAAACAGAACGAGGGAAAAATGACTGCCTATATGCCTCTGCGGGAGTCCTAATCTCTCTTATCTTTGTGGTCTTTCCGCGAAATGTAAGTTGGCGGCAGTAAAACTGTACTGCAGTCAGCCTCAAATGCTGGTTCTCTAAATTTCCTCAGTAGCGATTCACGAAAAGAACGCTTCCTTTCCTCTAGAGACTCTCACCCGAGTTCCTGAAGCATTTCCGTAACACTCGCGTGATGATAAAACCTACCAGTAACAAATCTAGCAGCCCGCCTCTGAATTGCTTCTATGTCCTCCCTCAATCTGAGCTGATAGGGATCTCACACGCTCGAGCAGTACTCAAGAATAGATCGTATTAGTGTTTTATAAGCGGTCTCCTTTACAGATGAACCACATCTTCCCAAAATTCTACCAATGAACCGAAGACGACTATCCGCCTTCTCCCAGGTATATACTCATAGGTTCCCTAAGGATGAAAACCGAAGGCAACTTTGGATACAGGCCCTGAAACACAACAACATCAAGCCATCTGCACATATGCGCCTTTTTGTATATACAAGTGAGATTATAATAAGGTAAGAGCACCTATAGACGACACATGAAGAGAATTTTTTTTCTCCCTTCTAATACTATTAAATAAATGTCGGCTCCAAAATTATTTTCTGAAACTTCAAAGTCTCACCTTTCATCTAAAATATCATTTTTTTTTAAACTGATAGTTTTGTAAAAATAGTAGGAACTGAACCTTTGAAGTGCACTTAAAATTGATACTCTAAAACAGACCTGCTCCTAAAGTCGACAATTGTGGCACCTCTACTTGACATAATTCCCATATCCCATTTTCTTTTATAAGTGACCAGAGCTCAAAACGCGGCGAATCCAATATTTAAACTTTTGACAGGAGCCCACTCTTACTGTTTGAAAGAATTTTAATGACATTTTACTTGAATTGACAGTTTATAGTAATTTCGTTGGTTGGTTGCTTGCTTGCTTGGGGAAGGAGACCAGACAGCGTGGTCATCGGTCTCATCGGATTAGGGAAGGAAGTCGGCCGTGCCCTTTCAGAGGAACCATCCCGGCATTTGCCTGGAGTGATTTAGGGAAATCACGGAAAACCTAAATCAGGATGGCCGGACGCGGGATTGAACCGTCGTCCTCCCGAATGCGAGTCCAGTGTCTAACCACTGCGCCACCTCGCTCGGTGATAGTAATTTCGTCCCGCTGCCCACCAGAGGGGCGTTCGATGTATTCGTTAGATTTTATAAATGGTACTTTGAACAAATCCAGGTCAAATGTAGCTCTGACATAATTTTTCGCAAATAAAAAAGTAATTTTTGTTGGAAGCGTTTGGCAGTCAACTGAGAAATGTGGGTAAAATACGATACAAACATAGGATGGCAGACGGCTGATTTGAAATCCCGCCACGTTTTGCCAACAGTCACGTGGTTTATGTTGGAGCCACACCAGCCCTATAGCTTCTGCACAGCAAGGCCAGTCTACTGGTATCTATGGTAGAAGTTTTGGTGGCTTCGTTTAGTTGTGCGAGTTGCGTTCCAGCGAGTGTACTTGTTTATTCGTTGCCGTAATATACGTGTTGCTGAAGTAAGAGCAGCCGGAAAGGTGTGTGTGACCACATGGAGCCCAGCAGTCACTACCTCCTTTAAAATATCAGTGTTCCCAAAAGATGAAGTAACTCTAAAGTATTCAAGGTAGTAGGTCATAGTCTACTTGTAATTTTATGCATGCCAGGTATACCCAATTGGCAGCTACATCGCAGACCTATGCAACGAAATGAAAGTGCACAAAACCTAGTACCGTAGTGAAGTTGTGCATTTGAATAACGTGATATTATATTGAAATAGGTCTGATGCTGTATTTTCAGCATTGGACTTGTGAAATTCTAACAGCGCTACCACAAGAAAGGTCAAAACTTAATTATGATTGTAGTGTTGCTCACGTTGCTAAATATTGCATTTTCAGCCAACAACAAAGTTGTATTATGTGGCAGGTGTCATTAGAGCACAGCTATTAAAGTCATTTCTTGAAATAATGGATAAACTAGGCACTCATCTTTTCGTGTTTCCCACGCTGGTCTCGTTGTGAACTCATGGCTCAATCGTCGAAAATCAAGGTAGTGATGATTCCAAGCTCGGATGCAAAGAGGCCTAGGTGTTATTCTGCGACATTCAAAAGTTTTATTGATGTGTTTCATAAACCGTTCTTGAAGATTAAACTTTTGCAAGTTAGGACAATGGTAATCTAAAAAAAAAGTAATCAGCACTCCGAATTTAAGTTACACTTCTTTTTTATTACTTTTGTTGCAACGTCACTTCACAATATAAAACACACTTGAAAATATCTTCCTCACTGTTAAAGTTCACATGTCATAAACTGACTACAATTTGCGTCTTTTAAACATGACGACCAAAACTTGACTCTCTAATAAGCGCTTACGCGCCCAAAAATCAGAGTTACATGTACGTTGAAGATCATAGTGACAAAAAAAGAATACACATAAGAGTAATATCATTGCAGTATAAACATATCGATGTATCAAAGTACCTCTACATTAATGAAATCAAATCTGAATGTTGTCACAGAAATATGTTAACTACTTTACAGAAACACAGTAGAATATTGCTGGTATCGAGAGGTTGAGGTGAGGTGCCGTAATGGTCACGTAATTCAAGTACCATTACATATTGCTCTTAGTTTAAATGTTTTACAGCATTGATATTGCTGAAAAATTTGACTCACGTTTATTGAAAGCATTTATTAGTTCTTTATTTATATTGTTTATTGTTATTTTAACTTATATCAATTGATGTTTGCTTGGTGTTTGCCGCGTTTTCTGCTGTCTGTTTGTGTTCCAGTTTCCTGCGAGTTGGGGTATGTGGGAGCGGCGCCACGTTCTGCTTCGGTGCACAGAAGCTGTGACGTGTCTAAAGGGAAGTGACTCCCGGTTGGTCCCCGGCGTTTAGCTGTTGTTTTGGACGGCTGGTCTGCTGCTTCCGGCATTATAAGTTAAGTCACCTTTTGCCCAGGGCAGCCTGGCGTCGCTGCCCGTTTGGTAGTTAATGAACCAATTTTATGTATATGTAAAAAAGGTTTTTTTTTAATTTGCTTGGGAATCAATTGTATTAATTAACTTATTTTGTTCCTTGTGTTATTTGGGTTTGTAAATCACTTTCATAGTGTAGATTATTGCCTTAAAAAAAGGGAGATGACACACGCAGTGGTTACGGTTACTACAAGCCACACCACAAGTTGGGAAACGGGGCCAAATTTCTAGTAGTTTATTGTCGCGTTGAGATTTTCACACACAAATGTTTTATTCGTATCTTACAGAAACTAGCAGTACGGCAATAAACAGCCTTTTAAACACGCCGCTAACGGCAATCAAGTATTTTATAAAAACACAACAGTTAAAAAAAAATTAAAAAAACACAGAAGCTAGCAGTACGACAATAAACTACCTTTTAAAACACGCCGCTAACGCCAATCAAGTAGTTTATAGCAATACAACAATTTAAAAAAATTTAAAGAACATTAGTAAATAGGCTACTAAAGTAAATACAGAACTTTGTTAACAAAGTACGGTGAGGTAGTGAAGCTACCAACACCGCCATTAAAAAAATTAAACCAGTCTCAGCAAACACACGATTAATGGCAATAAAAGGAATTTGCAAACTTGGAGGAATTTAAAAAAAATTTAAACAAAAGTGTCCTGGAATATCATTAGAACATGACAGATATGACAGCCCGTGTAAGGCGGCCACAAATCACCCACTCAGGGATGCTCAGGCTAGACAGAATACTGACCAATTTAAATACGCCCGTAAACACAATTGCCACTCTCAGGCTAGTCACTGCACCGAATTTTAGCCAGCGAAAACTTGTAATAAGGTGGCTTAACTTGCTGATAGAATTAGAGCTAACCTCGTGCAAGGAAACACTACACCACACAGTCCTGAATGAGCGACCACATGATCAACCAACAAGAAGCATGAATTTACTCATAACCTACGACACAATAGCGAAACAATTAAACTGCCGAAACTACACCTCCCATCGGGCAGTAACGAGAGGAGGAGGAAAGATCACTGACTTCAATTACATCGGTGCCAGGGACAGGAAACCCGGTCGTCGGAGGCCACAAGGCAGAAGAGGCGCTGGTTACACAAAACTATTACTTAATGATTAAACCTTCCACTAACTTAACTTGCAATTATGCTCGAACAGGCAGTACACGACCTCCGATGGCAAGGATCCACACATCCGACCGCGCACGCGTCGCCAGCGTGCCCAACACGCCACGGTCACGCGACAACACGCTCTGTCACCGGAGTTCGCGTCTTCTCTGCAACGTTGACGGGTTGTGACCGCTCCTTCATGTTAGTTGTCTCCTTTTAAACTCCAGTGTTGAAACGGAGAATTTAAAGAAGCTTGTTAACGTCCCACCAAGCCGAAATAAACAGCAACTACTCGTGAGGCGATTCTGTATACAACCAACACGCGGGGAGCTCTTCCGTCAACTCGACCCGCTCGTTACACACAACCGACATACGTCACGTGGCGACTCGGTACAACCGACCACGCCTGCTTCGCGCTGGAGAGCCACACTGCTCTCCCGTGTCCACCACAATCTCTCTGCGCGCAACGCCCCTACTTCCGCACCACCACACGAGGTTACAACCGGTCAAACATCTCACTTCCTCCATAGCAGTTTCCCGGAAGCAAAAACGCAGATATCGATAGTAGAGGGGAAAGACAACCAAGCAGACACTTAATGACAGACAACATATCAAACAAAGATGTCAGGGGAAGAAAAGGAAAACCAATGCAATCTAAACACAAGGTGTAGCACGAGTCGACAAGTGGCTTAGGAGACTATCTGTGCCACCTTTAAAATCACCTTCAGATTGTAATTTCTCTTAAGTCTTGAAATCTCCGTGGCTCATCTTTAAGTAAGTTGTAACTGTATATTTTGATATTGTATTAAGAACGGCCACGTGTTGATTGGCTCCAATCTGTTTTATAAAAACTTGTTTTAAATAAATTGTTAATAATTGATTTGCTAGTTGTTGTGTTAAGGAGTGCCACAGTAGGGGCGGTGACCTTCCACGCTAAGTGTACCACTCATCCCGACTTCCTAAGTCACAACTATGCAATGGAATTTCCTGAACGGCCGTGACGATCCCCAAATGCGACAACTGTGACCGTTCATTGCCCCAGTGAGCGTAAAGTGTGCTTCATCACTTTACAAAATGTTCCAAGGCCTCATGTCGTCAACTTCAACTCGTCAAAGAAATGTAAGGGCAAAATCAACTCGAATGTCTGTGTCACGTGGGGGAGTAATGTGATACCATTTCACTTCATCTTAAAGTTTGCAGAATTCTCTGCCACGGCAACAGTCCCTTCTTCAACAAATCGTAGCCCCATTGTTAGTTGACCTCACAGAGGAGCAATTTCCAAATCGCCAGTTAATTCGAACTTACCGAATCATGTTCCTCAACCCTGTGTCCACTGACCACGGACAGAAAAAGAAAGTTCTAAGTCGCCTACAATGATTTCACTACAAGTCTAACTGGCAACCACAAAGATTCCTCAAACGTACAAAGCAACCGTTCTATTGGCCCCTCATGAGGCCAACAATAAAGAAACTCCATCAGAAAATTGTTCTAGTTCAACCACATCTTAATACCACTATTCTAGATGGAAGTTCGATCTTGCTTGTTAATCAACAAAACAACTACTCGAGTAAGCCTGGATGAGTACCGTCGGGGTCCATGTAAACTTCTGGGCCAACCGACGACGTGAACACTTCCAGGGGTCAACGTGTCGGCGATCAGCAGACTGTGGACGGCGCCTCGGCTGCTACCACGAGTGGCTCACTCGCTGTGAACACCTCCAGTTTTATTTTATTTTATTTTTGTTTGTTTGTGGTAGGTTGAAGTACAACGTCACCGGTGGATCTCGGTCTTACTGTCTTTGTGTAAGGGTAAAACTGTTCTATCCTACAATGATGTCATTCCACGGACATCATTGGAGTGCACGTTGAAGGTGTGGTGGTGAGACTTTAAGTGCTTAGCCATTTTGCACTTCCTGTCGATTTCATTTTTGAGACGTTTGTATTCCTTTTTGCCTGCTTCACTTACTGCATTTTTGTATTTTCTCCTTTCATCAATTAAAGGAGAAGAAATAAAAACTTTGAGGTTTGCCGATGACATTGTAATTCTGTCAGAGACAGCAAAGGACGGAAGAGCAGTTGAACGGAATGGACAGTGTCTTGAAAGGAGGGTATAAGATGAACATCAATAAAAGCAAAACGAGGATAATGGAATGTAGTCGAATTAAATCGGGTGATGCTGAGGGACTTAGATTAGGAAATGAGACACTTAAAGTAGTAAAGGAGTTTTGCTATTTGGGGAGCAAAATAACTGATGATGGTCGAAGTAGAGAGGATATAAAATATAGACTGGCAATGGCAAGGAAAGCGTTTCTGAAGAAGACAAATTTGTTAACATCGAATACTGATTTAAGTGTCAGGAAGTCGTTTCTGAAAGTATTTGTATGGATTGTAGCCATGTATGGAAGTGAAAGATGGACGATAAATAGTTTAGACAAGAAGAGAATAGAAGCTTTCGAAATGTGGTGCTACAGAAGAATGCTGAAGATTAGATGGGTAGATCACATAACTAATGAGGAGGTATTGAATAGAATTGGGGAGAAGAGGAGTTTGTGGCACAACTTGACTAGAAGAAGGGATCGGTTGGTAGGACATGTTCTGAGGCGTCAAGGGATCATCAATTTGGTACTGGAGGGCAGTGTGGAGGGTAAAAATCGTAGAGGGAGACCAGGAGATGAATACACTGAGCAGATTCACAAGGATGTAGGCTGCAGTAAGTACTGGGAGATGAAGAAGCTTGCACAGGATAGAGTAGCATGGAGAGCTGCATCAAACCAGTCTCAGGACTGAAGACCACAACAACAACAACCACCCTCCGACGATGGAAGTTCAAGATGACAGGCAAGAGGTAACACAACTATATTAGGTACTGATATTGGTGGTCGTATGATGGTCGACACATATGGAGTTTTCGTATCGACACTGACACTTCATTAGTGGCCGTAACAGGACTATCTTCAGCCACGGCCTCAATCTGATTCCTCAAGGATGGTGAGAGGAAGAGGATGGCGGTGTCAGTGCTGGGGAGTCGTGGTACCAATGCTTTGTAAGTGCAGGGCAGACACTTTGTCGTAGAGACGCTTTGCTTTCTCTCGAACGGACTTCTGTGTGACCATGTTTGTTTCCTCGTGGAGGGTAACTACCCTTGTGAGGGGATGGGGCACGCAGGTTCCACCAAAGCACCTTATTCTGCAGTCGCTGGAGGGTCTGCATTCAGGAGGCACTAATGGTGGCTCACGCAGTGGAGCCATAGGTGAGGGAAGGGTGGACAACCATCCACTACAGTCGGACCTTGGTTTCTAGGTTCAGTTCCCGGCTGTTGAATATGGAGTACAAAGATTTTTTCAGCTTGTGTCCATTTTGGGTGACGTATTCTGCATGTCTATTGAAGAGTTTCTTTATCCTTCTGGGCACCTACATATTTGGTATTAGGGCACCATGAGACCCGGACGCCTGCAATAGTGAGTGATGTGGTAGCGGAAGATTGGGCGCCATTTGGTGCAGTAAACGCCAATAATTTTGGCGACATTGAGGGCTATCTTGTTTGAACGACACGACGTCACTGTCGCATCCACCTGCCGCTGGAGACAAGCAATGGCCTGGACCGTGTTGCGGCCGGTCCTATAGAGCGCCATATCATCGGCGTATTGCGCCAGGTGGCAGTGTGGAATGACTGGCATATCATTAACATAAATGTTGAAGATGGGGAGCAACCGTCTTGAGGGGTGCCCATCGACATGTGACGTAACCTCCCGTTCCTAGGTGCAGGCGTATATACACACATTAAAAAAAAATTTGCAGCACCTCGGTTCCGAGAGTTCCGGAATCTGTACAGGAAATTGGAATAGAGATCAACATAAAAATCATTTCCGCCCTTTTTATTGCTCATGAAAACCACACGTTGCATGTTGTACCACCATACAGAGAGACCTTCACAGATGGTGGTCCAGATTGCTGTACACACCGGTACCTCTAACAACCAGTAGCACGTCGTGCATTGATGCATGCCTGTATTCATCGTGGCATACTATTCACAATTTCATCAAGCACTGTTGCTCCAGATTGTCCCACTCCTCAACGGCGATTCGGCGTAGATCCCTCAGAGTTGTTGGTGAGTCTCGTCCTCCATAAACAGCCCTGAAACCACTTCTCAAAAATTCGGATATGCCGACGACTGGGCAATAGCTGCAAGAGGCAGATCAATGGAGGCAACGGAAAACACATTAACTGCGGATCTAACAAAGCTGGGAGATTATTTCCGAAGGTGGAGATTACGGCCAAACGCGACAAAAACCGAGGTGACATGCTTTCACCTCGACAATGCCCAAGCAAAAAGAAAGCTCAACGTTCAATTCGAAAACAGGCAGCTAAACCATAATAATTACCCCAGATATCTAGGCGTCACCTTTGACAGAACCCTAACATTCAAGAAACACCTACGTAATACAGCCGCAAAACTTAAAACTCGAAATAATATCATACAGAAGCTATGTGGGACCACGTGGGGCTCTTCCGCGGCTGTACTGAGATCTTCGGCTCTGGGACTTGTCTACACAACAGCAGAATATGCCGCACCGGTATGGCTAAACAGTAAACACACAGGCTTGATCGATGCTCAACTAAACTACACAATGAGGATGATATCAGGAACAATAAAGCCAACGCCTTTACACTGGCTACCTATACTGAGCAACATTCTCCCACCGGACCTGCGCAGAGAGAACGCTCTCTTACGCGAGTATGGAAAAGTGCTGAACAACGAGAAACTGCCAATCCATAAGGATGTTCCTGCCCTGGAGATGAACAGATTGCGCTCAAGACACCCCTCTTTAAAAAAGGCAAAAAATACGCATCCTCTCAACCTGGATTATGGCAACCTCTGGAAAATGCGGTGGAGAGAATCTGTGCCCCAAAACCTGCAGAATATGCCATGCATCAATGCCCAACCACCAGGATTCAATTTGCCAAGGAAAACTTGGACGACCCTGAATCGAATTCGGACAAATAACGGCAGATGTGCAGACAGCCTCCACAGGTGGGGTAAAATCACCACCCCGAGATGTGACTGCGGTGCGGACCGGCAGACGATTCGTCACATCGTGGAAGATTGCCCTCTGAGACGTTTTGCAGGAGACCCCAATGAGTTTCTGACCGCGACTGAAAGTACAATAGACTATGTCACAAATCTGGATGTTTGTTTGTGAACTTTTGTTTGTTATATACACTATTCTTAAACATTTTTATATCTACAACTATATGTTACACACTGTGACTACTCTTTATTTGTGTGTCTTATGATTTTTATGTATTTTCTATATGATGTGTTATATGCCATAAGCTAAATAAAATAAGCCCTTTCCAGTCTATCCCAGGCATTCTCGATAGGGTTCATGTCTGGAGACCATGCTGGCCACTGTATTCGAGCGATGTCGTTATTCTGAAGGAACTCATTCACAAGATGTGCACGATAGGGGCGCGAATTGTCGTCCGTGAAGACGAATGCCTCGCCAATATGCTGCCGATATGGTTGCATTATCGGTCGGAGGATGGCATTCACGTATCGTACAGTCATTACGGCGCCTTACACGACCACCAGCGGCGTAAGTCAGCCCCACATAATGCCACCCCAAAACAGCAGGGAATCTCCACCCTGCTGCACTCGCTGAACAGTGTGTCTAAGGCGTTCAGCCTGACTGGGTTGCCTCCAAACGCGTCTCCGACGATTGTCTGGTTGAAAGCACATGCGACACTCATCTGTGAAGAGAACGTGATGCCAATCCTGAGCGGTCCATTCGGCATGTTGTTGGACCCAATTGTACCGCGCTGCGTGATGTCGTGGACCACGCCATGGACGTCGGAAGTGAAGTTGCGCATCATGCAGCCTGTTGCACACAGTTGACTCGTAACACGACGTCCTGTGGCTGCACGAAAAGCGTTATTCTACATGATGGCGTTGCTGTCAGGGTTCTTCCGAGCCATAATCCGCAGGTAGCGGTCTTCCACTGCAGTAGTAGCGCTTGGCCTGCCTGTGGGAGGCATGTCATCGACAGTTCCTGTTCCTCTGTATCTCCTCCATGTCCTAACAACATCGCTTTGGTGCACTACGAGATGCCTGGACACTTCCCTTGGTGAGAGTCCTTTCTGGCACAAACAATGCGGACGCAATGGAACCACGGTATTGTCCGTCTAGGCATGGTTGAACTACAGACACGAGCCGGGTACCTCCTTCCTGGTGGAATAACTGCAACTGATCGGCTGTTGGACCTGCTCCGTCTAATAGGCACTGCTCATGCATGGTTGTTTACATATCTGGGCGGATTAGTGACGACTCTGAACACTCAGAGGGACTGTGTCTGTGATACAATGTCCACAGTCAACGACTATTTTCATAAGCTCTGGGAACTGCGGTGATGGCAAACTTTTTTGATGCGTATAGTATGCCCGCTCGAGAATACATTGCTGACTGTGTCCCCTTACATCGTGTGCGGAAGAAAGTAGAACTGTAGATACCTCGACCTGTGCTGGCACAAGTGGGGCGCCTGGTGGCTGCCGAAGAGAGTGCGTACCACAGGAGACAGGCAAAGCTAGCCCCTGCTCGCTACGGGGCCCGCTTTACATGTCAGTTCCGCGGGTGGCCGGTTTTGCAGGCGCTCAACGTAGAGACATTACCCAGTGCGGAAGGTGGAACTCTCCTATTCCTCTAATGCTTCGATGTTCGCAAAGAGCACTACTGGTGTTACTCGCCTTGTCTGATTCTAACTGTAACGCGCACTGAAGCTTGTGCTTCAGGCCTACATCGCCGTACCAGTACCGGAGCCTAACGCCAAGTCATGGCCCTAACACGATATAATGCCACTTCTTCGGACGAGAAATAAAAATCAAAAATTAGCTCTCAATACCCTAAAGATTCCCCCCCCCCTCCCCACCTCCTCTCCCAAGTCCCAAATTCCCAGAAAAGTGAATAAGCGAACGAAGTTCCATTTATCACTATTATTAGGACAATAACAAGTATTTAAATCAGGAATCTAAGACTTGACAATTTAGCAGTCTACGAAAGAAAGATTAAATTTCAGTTAAATTAAAGTCAAAATCATAATAAATCGCAAAATTAGCATAAATTAACATTCGCAAGGTAGAACCAACGATCCCAAAGAATACTCCGTGTGATTACTCTTTGCGAATCGTAATAACTAAGTATAATTCAATGCATTGTCACTACGTTACGAGAGTTAGCCGAAGCTTATTTGAATGCTCGTACATGTAGGCGCGCTTAGATTGTTTTTGAGATTGAATAATTGCGATCTATTATGACGCAGTAATACGATCTTCTGACTTCAAATATCACGACATTAGAATTCGAACGGAGGACTTTTACCTACTAGAATAAAGTGAATTTTTAACTAGATAATTGAACTAAACATTACTTAGACAGTAGACAGTAGTAGACATGTATGTCCCCTTCTCATTAACCGAATCCCATACAAATCGTCCGCTCAGTATCTCTATCAACTTCTGCAGTGCGTGCTGGATGTCTGTGAAGGTGGCCTAACAGCGATCTTTGAGCTGGATCTTCAGCTTTGGAAAAACAGCGATGTAGGGTGGGTTTTGAAATGCGGAAGAGAGGTAGGGGACAGGGTGAATTGCCATCGTGAAACAGCCAGTTTCTCGCAAGCGACGCTTTTGGCGCATGCCATCCGCCCCTGACGCCATGATACAGTGAAGACCCAAAGTACACCTGTTTTACATCCTGTAGGGCCCAGTGAGCATGGAGAAGTGCCGCAGCACGATGTGGCATGGAATCAAATAACGTTTGAGGTAGTGCTGGAGGGAGCTGACACCATGAACCCTGCAGGGCTGTCCATAAACAAGTGAGAGGACGAGGGATGGAGATCTATTTTGAACAGCACGTTGCAAGGCATCCAAAAAATGGTTCAAATGGCTCTGAGCACTATGGGACTTAACATCTGTGGTCATCAGTCACCTAGAACTTAGAACTACTTAAACCTAACCAACCTAAGGACATCCGACACATACATGCCCGAGGCAGGATTCGAACCTGCGACCGTAGCTGTCGCGCGGTTCCAGACTGTAGCGCCTAGAACCGCACGGCCACCAACAGCCGGCCAAGGCATCCAAAATATGCTCAATAATATATATACATCTTTGGAGTTTGGTGGCCAACGGAAATCAGAAGGGTGTTCCTGGAGCCATTCTGTAACAATTCTGGACGTGTGGGGTGTCGGACTGTCCTGCTGGAATTGCCCAATTCTGTAGGAATGCACAATTGACATGAATGGATGCAGATGACCAAATACGTTGCTTACGTACGTGTCATTGTCAGAGTCGTATCTAGACGTATCACGGGTCCCATATCACTCCAGTCGCACACGCCCTACGCCATTACGGAGCCTCCATCAGCTTGAGCAGTACCCTGCTGACATGGATTCATGAGGTTGTCACCATACGCGTACACGTCCATCCGCCCGATACAATTTGAAACGAGACTCGCCCTACCAGGTAACATGTTTCCAGTCCAATGCAGGTGTAGACTGGCCCAGGTGAGGCATCAAGGGTACACGAGTGGGCGTTCGCCTGCGATAGGCCATATAGATGATATTTCGTTGAATGGTTCGCACGCTGACACTTGCTGATGGCCCTGCACTGAAATCTGCAGCAATTTGCGGAAGGGTTGCCCTTCTGTCACGTTGAACGATTCTCTTCAGTCGTCGTTGGCCCTGTTCTTGCAGTATCTGTTTCCGGCTGCAGTGGTCTGAGATCTGATGTTTTACCGGATTCCTGTTATCCACGGTACATTCGTGCAATGGTCATAAAGGAAAATGCCCCTTCATCGCTACCTCGGAGATGCTGTGTGCCATAGCTCGTGCGCCGACTATAACACCACGTTCAAACTCCCGTAAATCTTGATAACATGCCATTGTAGCAGGAGTAACCTATCTAACAACAGTGCCAGACACTTGCTGTCTTAGATAGGTGTTACCGACCGGAGCGCAGTACTCTGCCTGTTTACATATCTCTGTATCTGAATACGCATGCCTATACCAATTTTTTTGGCGCTACAGTGACAGTATAACACGCTAGTGGTGGCCTTACTCCTGAGGACGAATCCCAGGATGGAACAAGGAATGTGAAAATCAATACGAGACAGTCCTCAAAAGCAACGACCAGGAAATCGCTGACGACCTACTACACAAGCTTGATGTGGCTCGACGAGAACGATGGATGGAAACCGTTCAAGAACTAGATTTCAAAACGACTAGTAGAAAAGCAGGGTCCTTTTTAAGAAAACTAAATGACGGCAATAAGAGCGTCCACAAAGAAACATCGATACGTCCAAACAAGATTGCCGCCCATATAGTGTCAACCTCTAGAAGTCTGCGGGATAGAGCTCACACCCCTCAGATAAAGCATGAGCTCACAACGTTAAAATCTCTTTCCGATTACCAAACGGAATTTTCCCGTCCATTCTCGGCAGAAGACATAACTAGCGCTCTCAAAGACGTAAAATCGGGAAAAGCACCTGGATCTGATGGAGTCCATTCGGAGTTTCTTCTTAACTGCGGAAAATACGTGAAACGATGATTATCAGAATTCTTTACAGATATAACACACGGCATAGTCCATCGGCAAATGATCAAAAATCGTTGCTCTCCTAAAGGCAGAGAATCCGAGTAACGGACCAAAGAGCTACCGCCCAGTCGCATTATTGGGCTCTGTCTGTAAACTCCTGGAAATACTTCTTTATAACCGCATTGCCACCAAAATTCTGGAGTCAGTTCCCGTGGAGCAAGCCGGGTTCCGTCCTCCGCACAGCTGTACAGACCAGGTTATGCCACTAACTACATACATAGAGGCTGGGTACCAAAGGAAATTAAAAACATCAGCTGTTTTCATAGATCTGTCTGCTGCCTACGACACTGTCTGGAGACATGGCGTATTATACGAATTCATGCAAACAAACCTTTGTCTAAGAACTACCAGACCTATGGATGCCATGCTTGCTGCCAGAACATTCCGAGTAATAACAGGAGAACAGATAAGCGTCTAAAGAGCCCTGAACAATGGGCTACCACAGGGCTCCGTGTTGGCACCACTACTGTTCAGCTTCTATACAGGGTGTTACAAAAAGGTATGGCCAAACTTTCAGGAAACATTCCTCATACACAAATAAAGAAAAGATGTTATGTGGACATGTGTCCGGAAACGCTTAATTTCCGTGTTAGAGCTCATTTTAGTTTCGTCAGTATGTTGTTCCACCTACGCCCAATGGAGCACTTTATCATGATTTCATACGGGATACTCTACCTGTGCTGCTAGAACATGTGCCTTTACAAGTAAGACACAACATGTGGTTCATGCACGATGGAGCTCCTGCACATTTCAGTCGAAGTGTTCGTACGCTTCTCAACAATAGATTCGCTGACTGATGGATAGGTAGAGGCGGACCAATTCCATGGCCTCCACGCTCTCCTGACCTCAACCCTTTCATTTATGGGGGCATTTGAAAGCTCTTGTCACCGCAACCCCGGTACCAAATGTAGAGACTCTTCGTGCTCGTATTGTGGACGGCTGTGATATAATACGCCATTCTCCAGGGCTGCATCAGCGCATCAGGGATTCCATGCGACGGAGGATGCATGTATCCTCGCTAACGGAGGACATTTTGAACATTTCCTGTAACAAAGTGAAGTCACGCTGGTACGTTCTGTTGCTGTGTGTTTCCATTCCATGATTGATGTGATTTGAAGAGAAGTAATGAAATGAGCTCTAACATGGAAAGTAAGCCTTTCTGGACACACGTCCGCATGATATATTTTCTTTCTTTGTGGGTGAGGAATGTTTGCTGAAAGTTTAGCAGTACCTTTTTGTAACAGCCTGTATTGCCGATATGCTATCCACACCTTCCAGGTAGTTTGTGTACCCAGACGATTGGGTCTTGGCAACACGACACAACAACTTTGAGGTCACGGAGACAACCTTGACATCTGAATTGGAGACATTTAAGTACATACTTTCGTGAACGGATATTACAGCCAAATCCTGCAAAAACCGAAACTAAGTGTTTCCATCTCAATAATAAATTGGCAAGCAAACGACGTTCGTCTCGAGGGAAACCAGCTCCGACCTAGTGGGCACCCAAAGTACCTTGGAGTCACTTTGGACAGAGCGCTCACTTGTAAACGACATCTGGAAAATACTGCAGACAAACTAAATACGAGGAATAATACTCTCCAGAAGCTGGGGGCACTACTTGGGGCTCCTTGGCTTACACGCTACACATGTCGTCACTCGGTCTACTCGACCGCGCAGTACTGCGCTCCGGTCTGGATGAACAGTGTTCACACACACACACACACACACACACACACACACACACACACACACAGAATAAAATAAAAAATAAAAATCTACGTGCAGCTGCACAGCACGATGCGAATTCTCAGCGGAACCATGAGATCAACTCCAACACATTGGGTGCCAGTTCTGTGCCACATACCACCTGCGGTCCTACGCCGGAAGAATGCTCTTCTCCGGGAATATAGGAAGATAACCGACAACACCCAGCTCCCTATACACTGCGACGTTCCTAACTTGGGAAGAAACAGACTCCGGTCTAGACATCCAACAATGATAACAGCCAAGGAATTGCAAAGTATAAACGTAAATGCAATAAAGTCCTGGAGAGAACAATGGCGAGCGGTGTGCCCTGAGCGTTGTCAAGCCCTCCCCTGCAACAGTGAGAGACCGCATGGCTACGGACTACCGCTTAAAATGTGGTCCCCCTTCAACAGAACACGCACAGGTCACGGAAGCTGTGCAGATCCTCTTTACAAATGGGGAAACACACCAACTCCCAACTGTGACTGCGGAGCCGACAGACAGACCGTCCGCCACATCGTCCAAGAGTGCGACAGAAGAGCACACAGTAGCAATTTCAGTGATTTTCTGATGGCAACAGGCGCCGCAAAGGACTTTATACATAATCTTGATGTTTGTATTTAATTGTATGGACCATATATTATACTGATGCTTGTATTTAATTGTGTTGCCCATTATCTGTACGAGGTGCGGCTAGAAAAACACCGGACTGATGCTGGAAAAAACATTTATTTACAATTATTTACAATTTCATGTTATCTCCTTCAATGTAGCCTCCTCCTCGGTCTCTACACCGCTCCATACGAATTTTCCACTGTTCATAGCAATGCTGCAGATCATTTTTGGTAAGTCCATACATTACTTCCGTCGCTTTTTCTTTTACTGCTTCAACAGTCTCAAATCTAGTTCCTTTCAAAGCTGACTTGACTTTAGGGAAAAGAAAAAAGTCACAGGGGGCCAAATCAGGTGAGTAGCGTGGATGATCTAAGATGGGAATGTTGTGTTTTGCCGAAAACGTCTTCACTGACCACGCACTGTGAGCTGGGGCATTGTCTTGGTGAAGGATCCATGACGTTTTTCTCCACAAATCGTTCCGTTTTCTCCGTACTCGCTCACGTAGGGTAGCCAGGACGCTAATGTAGTAATGCTGATTCACTGTTTGTCCCTCTGGTACCCAATCAATGTGCACAATCCCTTTGATGTCAAAAAAAAAAAAAACAATCATCATTGCCTTGAATTTCGATTTTGACATTCGTGCTTTTTTTGTCGTGGAGAACCAGGAGTTTTCAATGCATCGATTGGCGTTTAGTTTCGGGATCGTAAGTAAAAAACCACGATTCATCGCAAGTAATAACATTTTGTAAGAAGGTGGGATCACTTTCAATGTTTTCCAGGATGTCAGAACAAATCATTCTTCGGCGTTCCTTCTGTTCAATTGTGAGACACTTTGGAACCATTTTTGAACACACTTTGTTCATGTTGAAACTTTCATGAAGAATCTGCCTAACACTTTCCTTGTCAACTCCTGTTAACTCAGACACTGCTCTGATTGTTAAACGGCGATCTTGTCGAACAAGTTTACCGATTTTTTCAATGTTTGCATCAGTTTTTGCTGACAATGGTCTGCCAGTGCGAGTGTCATCACTGGTGTCTTCGCGGCCATCTTTAAATCGTTTAAACCACTCAAACACTTGTGTTCGCGATAAACAATCATCGCCGTACACTTTTTGTAACATTACAAACGTTTCACTTGCAGATTTTCCTAGTTTGAAACAAAATTTGATGTTAACACGCTGTTCTTTCTGTACACTCAACATTTTCCGACGCACAGACAAAACGTCAACTACTTAAAACAGACGCCACGGGCAGACTGAGTGCAGGAGGCAGATGAAACTCGAGCAGTAGGCGGAGCGAGAGTCACGTGACAGGCCACGCGACTTTCAGCCTTATTGCATTCGTTTTATTGTTTCACCAGTACTAGTCCGGTTTTTTTCTAGCCACACCTCGTATGTTTTATACTTCTTATATAGCATATTTTATTGTATTATTATGTATATCTTTGTTTAAACATTTATAAGAAGCATAACATGATGTGTATTGCCATACGCTAAATAAATAAAAAAATATATAAAATGGCAAAGTGTCAAATCAAGGAACTGTGCAGAGCGCTTAGGCAATATATTGATCCTGTAGAACTTTTTTGCAGGGAGTTCAGTTTAATTTTAATTAAATATTTTACCTAGGAAATATATAAAACGCCCAGGCTTTTATAAATTGCGAAATGGACACAAGCATAGTAGAAAATTACAAAGAAATAACATGTTCAAAGTAGTTAAATAAATACGTGAAAATTATCAGTTTATTATGTCTGTCTGTAAACTGGCTTGTCCTGAAGTAGATGCGTTTTAATAGTTTTTTAACAGCTACTAATATGCAATAAACAAATGAAGAAAAAAAAGTTTTGGAACAATTATTATAATGTGTAACAAATAATAATTGAATCTAAAATTTCAATTTTTATGTACTTCGAAATAGTACTTCTCTTATACTTTATTTATTGCAGCAAGAAGAACTGAAAGACGTTTATAAACTACAAATAACTTTTCTTTTTACACACAAGTGCAATTGGCATTTGCTTTTTCACTGTTCTTCACAAATCCTTGTCAGCCCCAGTAGATTGCTGATTTGCAGCTGACCTGAGGGGTATCTGTTTTTCCATTAGAATACCTTTATGAGAAATTTACAGCATGCCATGAACTGTAACTGTGTACAACTGCTTTAGAATTCCTTCTTGTGTAACCAGTTATAAAAACCATCATTAATCACGTCAATCACAACAGCTAAAATGTTGCGAGCATCCCCATGACCTTTATCAGTTTCAGGGTCTGAAACTCGAAATTCAGATAGATTTTTAGCTAATAGTAACATTTTATTGGAGATCACTTTCATTTTCTTTGCTCGAGACTATATTTTTTGTTTAGTCTTGCTGACTAATAATGATTTCTTTGTCATTCATGCCAAGTGGGTGTGTAACATGTATACCAAATCTTTGTTTCATTACTAGAGTTGCATTCATACACATGACAATGTAATGTTCACAGCAGAGACACTAGTGTGTTCCATTTGTAGATTCTAAACACTTACAATAAACAAACTCTTGTATCTCAGTTGGTTGAGTCGATGTCAACTGCACTCCAACCAAACTGGGTTGAAACTGTTACAATAATCATGTCTTTGTGTCCTAACTCTCAAAATACTTATATGCTCATACTTTGCCTTAAACGTCTCTGACATTCTATTAAATACCTTGGCAAAGTATTAATTAAGATGTATTTAATGTGCTGCCTAATCATTTTTGATGTTCTCCATATAGCTTTGGTTTACCACAAAATTCTATATTTCACAGTTTGGTGGCGATACACATATAAATGGATGTCTGTGTAAGTTCCACATCTCTTCATAAACCATCGGACCGAAATCTACCAAAATTGGTTAGATTAATACTTACTGTCTGGGAAGAAATGCTGTTGGGGTAAGAACCACATAGCTTTTATAAGGGGTGATAGTGGGGTTTAAAAGGATTCGTAATGCCTTACTTCTAGGCTGACCTGTACTGCTCTCATTTTGTGCAGGTAGCATTTAAATACATCCCAGCACAAATACTTACGCACTGGCGCGAGTAAACAGAGAGAGGTGGAGGTGTGTGATGAGAGGGGAAGAATAAGATGTACAGAGAAACTGGGGATGGGAGTGGCAGATAGGAAAGTGAAATGGACAGGGAGAGATGGGGTGAAGGAGATAAGACATAAATGGTAGAAAAGCGATGGAGGGGGTAGGGAATGATGACACAGGGGAAGAGAGAGAGGGGCAGAAAGAGAGGGTTTTTAAGAGGGACACAGAGAGACAGGGAAGCAAGAGTTGAAGAGTGGGGTGGTAGAAATTGACAGCGAGAATGGGCTGAAGAGATGAACACACAGAGTGGGAGTCGGAGATGGACATGGAGAGGGAGAGGAGAATAGGTGCTGAGAGAGGGGAGGAGAAGACATATAGGAAGAGGAGATGGTTAGAGAGGAATTCAGTAATTATATAAAATGTTGAAAACCATATTTTTGCCGTTCAGTACAGTTAGGTAGACCGCCTGGCTAGCTGCGCAGTCTAATGAGCTGCTTCCCGAGCAGGAAGACGTGCTGGCCCCAGCACGAACCCACCCGGTGGATTAGTGTCGAGGTCCAGTGTACCAGCCAGTCTGTGGATGGTTTTTAAGGCGGTTTTCCATCTATCTCGGCATATGCGGGCTGGTTTCCCTTATTCCGCCTCAGTTACACTATGTCATCGATTGCTGCGCAAACACTTTCTCGACGTATGCATAAACCATAATTACTCTACAATGCAAACATTTGGGGTTACCCTTGTCTGGTATGAGACGTTCCCTGGGGGCAGGGGGTCCACTAGGGGCCAAACCGCACAATAACCCTGTTTCGGTGTGGGGCGGCGGTGGGGTGGGTGGACTGCTGTGGCCTGTTATGGGGTTGTGAATTACTGAGGCCTACGGTGGGACGAAGCCTCTCCGTCCTTTCTAGGTGCTCAGTTTAATACACACAATACACACAGACAGAAAACGTGCAACTGGGCTGTGCAGCATGCACCATTTCAATCCTTTGGTAGTACTGATCACCGTAAACAAACTACTCAACCAGTTTCTGAGTTGCCATTACATTAAAATAGGACTAACTTTAAAAGAATAGAAATCTTACACCTCAGTAGCACCATGTTGTGGTCCTACGCAATTGCTGACATATTTCCGAGGTGTTGTGCACAAGGAATGGAGAATATTTAGTGTGGCCTGGCTGTACCCATCGTTGTCCTTGCCTGTCTGTGCTTCCCTCTCAATCTTAACCTTTATTTCCTACTTCTCTTGCCAACCTGTAGCACATCAAAAATATATAAGTACAGGCACAGTTAACACAAACATACACTAAAAGAAACACAAACATACAACAGAAGAACCCATGTTAACTTCAAAAGTCGAAAGTACTCAAACAAGAAGACAACCTTTAAAGTGTTATACAGCGACCACAGCTGAATGAGCCACCAAACTTTACTCTGCTTGAAATAACTTTACAACAGTTCAGAAAATTTACAAACGAGAAACGAAGTACTGACTAACTGTACAACAGCTTAATCGCAACAGCACTCGCCCATCACGTGGGTCGGAGATAGACAGCAACTTCTGGTAAATGGCAGCACTCTTCTACATCCCGGGTAGCGGATCACATGTTACTTGATACAGTACTTTATTACAAATACAGCTTAGACGACACTGCACTCTCAGTGACCTCCTAATAAACCGCAACACCAGAACGATACAAACTGGTTGGCTCCCTAGAGAAAAGCGGTAAACTCCTTGAAAGTACTTGGTACATCCAAATCTACGTCTGCATCTACATGTGTACTCTGCAAATTAAGTGCCTAGCAGAGTGTTCATAGAACAACTTTCACAATAATTCCCTATGACATCAACAGCTAACAGCGCGGAAAAAAATGAACACTGTATCTTTCAGTGCAAGCTCTGATTTCCCTGATTTTATTACGACGTTCGATTGTCTATATGTACGTCGGCATCAACAAAATATTTTCGCATTCGGAGGTGATTGAAATTTCGCGAGAAGATTCCGCCACAGTGACACTCTCTCACATACATCGTGACAATACGAGAGCTATTTGGAAAGTGAGGAACGATCGGTCATGCAATGGAACCCACTGAGAAAATCCGACGAAGCTAGTATGACCGTTGATAACATCAAGGCACTCTTTTCAGTTGTGAGCGCACTGTGAGCGAGTAAAGGTGCCTAGAACAACGATGTCTCCCGCCAAGTAGAAGGGCACGCTGAGAGGCTTCGCCTTAATGAATGCAGCCCACCTGACACAACTGCCATGCACTTCCTTCTTCACGGCAATTCTCAGCTGCACTCTGCAGGGGCAGTGAAGACTCTCCTGCAGCCTTTTCGATGGGAAGTGTTCGGTCACCCACAACACAGCCCTAATTGTCTCATCCTATCATCTCTGTTCACATGGAACGCTAGATACGAAGACAACACTTGGGCGCAGGCTACGCGCTATAGACGAGCGTAGAGAATTATCAGAAAGCACAGGTGGCTGCCTCCTGTGACGATGGTGTTGGAAATTTTGTATAACGTTCCGCCAAATGTCTAAGCTGGAAGGTGTAGCTAAATGAGCAAAGAAAACAATTTTGATTTTCACTGTGGTTTCCATTTCGCGACCGATCGTTCCTTACTTTCCGAACAACCCTCGTACAGAACGTGCTGCACTTCCTTGAACTTTCTCGATGTTCTCCGTTAATTCTATCTGTTAAAGATCTCAGACAGTGCAGCAGTATTCTAAAAGAGGACGGACAAGCATAGTGTAGGCAGTCTCTTTAGTAGATCAGTCAGATTTTCTAATTGTTCTGCCAATAAAACAGTCTGATTTGCCTTCCTCACAACATTTTATGCGTGTTCTTCCCAATATAAGTCGTTAGCAACGGTAATCCCTAAGTACTTATTGGAATTTACACCCTTTAGATTTGATTGTTTTACTGTCTAACCGAAGTTTAATGGATTCGTTTTAGCACTCGTATGGATGACTTCACACTTATAATTATTTAGAATCAATTGCCAATTTTTGAAAGATACAGATATCTTTTCTAAAACGTTTTCCAATTTGTTTTGATCTTTTGATGACTACTAGACGATAAACGACATCAGCATCTGCAGGTAACCTAAGACAGCTGCCCAGATAGTCTCCTAAATCGTTGATATAGACGAGGAACAGCAGAGGGCCTATAACGCTACCTTGAGGAACACAAGAAATCACTATCATTTTAATTGATGACTTTCCGTCAGTTACTACGAACTGTGACCTCTCTGACGCAATTTCACTATAAGCCGCTTTTGCGATACAGTGTCAAAAGCCTTCTGGAAACCTAGAAATACGGATTCGATTTGAAATCTCTTGTCAATAGCACTCAACACTTTGTGTGAGTAAAGAACTAGTTGTGTTTCACAGGAACGATGTTTTCTAAATCTGTGTTGACTGTGTGTCAATAGACCGTTTTCTTCGAGGTGATTCATATTGTTCAGACACAATATATGTTCCAAAAACCTGCTGCATATCGACATTAATGATATGGGCCAGTAATTTAGTGAATTACTCCTCGTGCCTTTCTTTCGTCGACCGAAAGGTTGTGTATGATTGTTCTGTATGGAGCTATTGTATCAGCATACTCTGAAAGGAACCTAACTGGTATACAATGTGGACTGGAAGACTTGCTTTTATTAAGTGATTTAAGTTGCTTCAGTATTCCGACGATATCAACTTTTAAGTTACTCATGTTGGCAGCTGTTCTTGATTCGAGTTCTGGAATATTTACTTCGTCGTCTTTGGAAGGGTGTGTTTAGTAACTCTGCTTTCGCAACACTATCGTCAATAGTATTTCCATTGCTATCGCGCTGAGAAGGCATTGATTGTGTCTTGCCGCTAGCATAACTTACATACGACCAGAATCTCTTTGGATTTTCTGCCAGATTTCGAGACAAAGTTTCGCTGTGGAAACTATTATAAGCCTCTCGCATTGGAGTCGACGCTAAATTTCGAGCTTCTGTAAAAGATCGCCAATCTTGGAGGTTTTGCGGTCGTTTAAATTTGGCATTTTTTCCGTTGTTTCTGCAACAGTCTTCTCAGGCGTAAAGGCAAATGCTCACCATTTTAATACTGACGCGGTCCGTTCGAAGTAAGCTGGTCTGACACCACAGTAGGAACCAAATTGAGACGGAGTGCAGCTTTGAATATACAGTCCGTCTCTTTCTCGCAACGGCGTCTACCGAGACATTCCGCTGTAGAGGTAAATCCGTACACTATGTCCGTAGCTAAGCGAACCTTCCAGATGAATTCACGCCTTTTGACTGGATACAGACACCTGTTGCTTACTGCCGGCTATCAGCCGCATTCGGCCTCTCCCGCACTAGGCCAAACCCAGAAACACAGTTTAGCGTTCGTAACGGAGAACGCCGCGATCACACGCTTGCAAACCAAAGAACTACCACTTGTTACCGCTCCAAGAGCGCTGTCGCCAGAGTTTTCCTCGCGCATGCTCGCCTCTAGATCCACACATCTTCCATCTGTCCCCTGGTGACAAGCATAGAGTATAAATATCTTTGCAGTGAGCGTTCGTACGCACAGAACGAGAATTCTATCCGCTACATCTCCTGCTGCTCTACACCTGATTTTGGGACGGCATACATAGCGCTTACCGTTATTACTTCACTGCTACAGGCAGATCACCTAGATCACCTTCAGAAGTAGAGTGTAACTTAGTATATGCGTTTTACAGACATCCTAACAATTTGATACCAGGAACTGAAGTTGTTTTAAAGATACGAAGAGCAATGGTGCTGTGATTTTTCACCACAGTATCACACGGCAAACTTCTTTGTTGCACATAATAATGGATATAAACCCACAATAATAGAAAATCTCCACAACAAAATGCAGATAAAAACCACAGATCCACTTCACAGCAGTCACTTCAAGCCAAATCAGTGTGCCACTGAAGCCAAACCTTAATATGCTACTCTCCCATACATAGGCCCACTTTCATACCAAATAGAAAACTTATTTAAAAAGAAGAAAAGTGTCACAATCAGCTTTTCCACAAATAATAAATTACAACAAAAAGTAATATATGATGTAAATACCTCCAAGAGTCCCTACCGTAAATCAGGAATATGCAATCTCAAACGTGATACATGCCAAAAATTCTACATTGGACAGACAGGCAGCAGTTTGAAATTAGATACAAGGAACAGATTGATGTTTTAAGACTTGGTAACTTGAACAATGCTGAAGAAAACCATTCAGTGGGAAACATTGAGGACAACTTAAAAATTTTGCATCTAGCAGAAAAAGGGGCCACTATGAATATATTAGAAGAATTAGAAATACACACACACAAAAACAGCACCCCAAACTATATCCTTAACGAACAAACACAGTTAGCTAACACCCCTTTCCTGAAAAATTTCCAAAAATTATTCGCTCTTGGCTTTTGTACATATTGTATATCAC
This sequence comes from Schistocerca nitens, assembly GCF_023898315.1. NCBI lineage: Eukaryota > Metazoa > Arthropoda > Insecta > Orthoptera > Acrididae > Schistocerca > Schistocerca nitens. The sequence goes on from NC_064623.1 coordinate 173,336,682, forward strand.
CCGTCAGTTTATACAGCTTACCGCTATTTTTCTCAGAATTTCGAACATCCTGCACCATTTTACAGTTGAACGCTTTTCCCAGATCGACAAATCCTATGAACGTGGCTTTGTTTTTTCTTTAGTCTTGCTTCCATTATCAACCGCAACGTCCGAATTACCTCTCTCGTGGCTTTAACTTTTTTGAAGCCAAATTGATCGTCATTTAGCACATCCTCAATTTTCTTTTCCATTCTTCTTTATATTATTCATGTCAGCAACTTCGATGCATGAGCTGGTAAGCTGATTGTGCGATAATTTTCGCACTTGTCAGCACCTGCAAGTCTTTGGAATTGTGTGAATGATATTTTTCTGTAAGTAAGGTGGTATGTCGCCAGACTCATACATTCTGCACACCAACGTGAATAGTCTTTTTGTTGCCACTTCACTCAATGATATTAGAAAATATGATGGAATGTTATCCATCCCTTTTGTCTTATTTGATCTTAAGTCCTCCAGAGCTCTTTTAAATTCTGATTCTAATACTGAGTCACCTATCTCTTCTAAATCGACTCCTGTTTTTTCTTCTATCATTTCAGACAAATGTTCCCCCTCATAAAGGCTTTCAGTGTATTCTTTCCACCTATCCGTTCTCTCCTCTGCATTTAACAGTGGAATTCCCGTTGCGCTCTGAATGTTACCACCCTTGCTTTTAATGTCATCTAAGGTTGTTTTGACTTTCCTGTATGCTGAGTCTGTCCTTCCGACAGTTATTTCTTTTTCGATTTCTTCATATTTTTCATGCAGCCATTTCGTCGTAGCGTCCGTGCACTCCCTATGTGTTTCATTTCTCAGCGACTTTTATTTCTGTATTCGTGAGTTTCCCATAACGGTTTTTGTACTTGTTTCTTTCATCGATCAACTGTACATCGATCAACTGTAGTGTTTCTTCTGTTACCAATGGTTTCATCACAGTTACCTTCTTTGTACCTATGTTTTCCTTTCCAACTTCTGTGATTGCTTTTAGAGATGTCCATTCCTCTTCAACTTTTCTGCCTACTGAGCTATTCCTTATCGCTGTATCTATAGCCTCGGAGAACTTCAAGCATGACTACTTAGTTCTTCCATTTTCTACTTCTTTGCGTATTGATTCTTCCTGACTATGTCTTAAACTTTGCAAAAACAGACATAATGTCTTATGGGATAACAGCAATCAGTGATTTTATAATGTTACTTAAAATCCGTCTTGATAGAAAATTTTTTATTCATATGACCGGTTTCGGTTCATTCAGAACCATCTTCAGATCTGTTATTTCAGTTACAGGAGTAACCCGTCCAAATCCGGCAACTTTCACATGATACGTCAGATCTGCAGTCAATAATGAATATACGCCTAACATAGTGGACGATATCCTAAAAAAGAAAACTGTAAGAACTACCACGCTCAGCACCTCATGCACTGAAATTAACTTAAAAAAAAAGTTTTTTCTATTCCTTTCATAGGACCCATTTCCTATCAGATTCAGCGCATTGTTCGCAACAAATACAACTGCAATGTTGCCTTCTCTACTAATAATAATCTAAAGAGTAACTTCATTCATAATTTGAAATCCATCCGCTCCCCTGCAGAAAGTTCTGGCGTTTATAAGATCATCTGCGATACCTGCTCCGCCTATTACATAGGGCAAACTGGACGTGCTTTCACCATCAGATATAAAGAACATCTTTTGACGAAGAACGCCACCAGTCCCCTAAATTCATCCTACGCCGATCATCTCTTAATTACTGGACACGTGCCTGAAGCCATAGGCGATAACAATATTCTGCATACCGAAAAGAAGGGGCGTAAGTTAGATGTTTTAGAGGAATTGGAGATTTTCAAACATCTCTCTCGTCATGATGGCCTCATTCTCAACGAACAGCTGCAGCTGCGAAATAAAAACTTTTTCGACTGTATAAAGTCATTGCTTGATCTTTGATTCAGATTTCCTCATGCAATTTGTCGAAATGTTGTTTTCCTGTTACATCTTTGCCGTTTTCTTATATGTCATAACTGATGTTTTTTCTACGTTACAAAATGTATCTCTGTTTAAAGCAGACAAATATGTAACTTCATCCTATTATTATTAGTGCTTACGTTATGCCTGAATCAGCTTCATCACAATTTCATGTGTCTAATTCTGAATGTACAGTAGCCTAGTTGTTTTTGCGGCTACTAGATGGCGCTCGTAGCAACACCATGTTTACTTGCCCACAGTTTCTAACGTGGGCACCTCAGTCTTGTTGCAATCCTTGTTCACTAAAGTACGAGCAGCCCTTAGCGGCTCGCCATCTTACTTACAGCTATTCATGACGTCGCCTTTCCGGCTTAGATCTTTTTTAATATGTGACTTGTAAGTACTCCATCTTTTTCCAGTCAGTACAAACTTTAATTTTATGAATGTATTATATACTTAATATGCTTTAGAACAGTTAGTCTACTTCTGAAGACGACGCTCATAGTAGCGTCGAAACCTGGTCATTTGACTTAATATTTGTGACCGAGGGCTTATTTGTTCTAATATGTTATAAAATGGTTTAGTTCAAGGACAGCTTCGAGCCAGACGACCTCTAGTGTTCATTCCACCGACCAAAAACGTGCACTATTTGTGACTTTAGTGGTGTCCAGCGAGAGGTCGTTGGAGCTATAATCTGGGGTGCGACTTCGTCTGACAGTGGGAGCCCTCTCCTGGTTATCCGACGCACCCTGACTGCAAATCTGTACGTCTATTTGGTGATTAGACCTAGTCTGCTACCAATCGTGGACAGCGTGCCAGGCGCTGTTTTCCGACAGGATAGCGGACGTCCACGTGTCCAACACCCAAAATTTTCTGTATCGTATCCATACGTTGCCTTCGCCTGCTCGATAACCAGATCTGCCTCCAATTGAGCACAAATGCAACATCACCGGAAGACATTTTCAGAGTCATCCACATACAGCGTCTGTGTATTGACCGACCAAGTGCAACAGGCATGAAACTCCATCTCAAAAACTGACATGTACACAATGTGCACGTTTGCACGCTTGTATTCAACATTCTGACCATCACACTGCTTGTTAAGGCACCAGCATTTCACATTTTGCAACGGTTTACTTGGCGCTTACATTAACCTGTGATCTTGCAATGTTAACCACTTAAATATGTTAGTTACACAAATGTATTCTCAAAATTTCATTGCTGTACATTAATTACTTTTTGGTGTTGCGAATTTTTCATCAGTCTACTTATAGAATAAAAAATCAGCTTCAGCTGCCAGTAATTTCTTAATTTATTGCACGACTGGTTTCGAAGCGTAAAGCTTCATCTTCAGATGCCAAGATGATATACCTTCTATATTCATCGATATGATGGTCAACTGTGGTCCTGAAAAGGACCAAGATGATGTTTCTGATGTGAAAGGATCAGCCGCCAGAGAAACCTGACTCCCAGGGTACGCCCGATTGCAAGTCTTATCTTGGTCGGAAATCATTGTAATCTTCGTGGAGGCCCCTTTTATGGCTTTGAAACCCGTCAAGTAACGGGCGTGGTCTTCGTGGATCTCACAGCAGCGTATGATACTGCCCATCATCGGTTACTCCATGGAAAATTATACAATATGATCAAGAACGCTCACCTTATTAGACTACGCAGCACCCTCCTCCAAAACCGCAGGTTTTATGTTGAATTTCAAGGACAACGCAGTCGCTGGAGAGCGCAGAAAAATGGCCTACCTCAGGGAAGCGTCTTGGCTCCTCTTCAACATACCAACGACCAGCCAGGCACAATGAGATTCTTATATGCAGATGACCTAGCCCTTACTACGCAGAGCTCATGCTGTGAAAGAGTGGAAAAAAACCTGACAACAGCACTTAGAACACTGTCAAGCTACTACAGTCGGAACCAACTCAGACCAAACCCTTCGAAGAGACAAGTGTGTGCCTTTCATTTAAGGAACAGGGAAGCTAATCGTGAGCTACATATTACATGGTCAGGCATCCAACGTCAGCATCATCAGGCACATAAATACTTGGGAGTCACTCTCGACAGAACTCTGACATTCAAAACTCACTGCAAGAACACCAAAATGAAAATCTCCACTCGAAACAACCTAATTCGCAAACTAGCGGAGACACAGTGGGGATCACATCCACACACTATTCGCTGTTCTGCAATGGCACTGTGCTTTTCTACTGCTGAATATGCTTCTCCAGTCTGGTACAGGTCATCTCATTCCAGACAAGTAGACATTGCTCTCAACGAAACCTGCAGGTCGATCACAGGTTGCTTAAGACCTACCCCAACTGATAAGCTCTACTGCCTGGCTGGAATAGCGCCACCACGGGTACGCAGAACAGTGGCTGCCAACAAGGAGAGACTGAAAGTGGAACAGGACAGTGCCCATCCACTGCACGGACATAACCCACCCTAGCAACGACTGAGATCGCGAAAGAGCTTCTTGAAACATCCGAGAAGCTCACCATTTCACCAGAGAAGGCAGGGCTGATGGAAGAAGTCGACGCCTCACCTGCAGACGCCAGAAGCTGAAGAACTGCCACCTGGACACAACGAGAGCTGGCTGGTGTGGAAATCTCTAAACAGATTACGATCAGGAGTTGGACGATCCAGAGACAACCTGAAGAGATGGGGCTTCATAACAGAAGATACGTTCTGTGATTGTGGACAAGAACAAACCACAAGCCACATGCTCCAGTGCCTTTTGTGCCCTACATCCTGCACGAAGATTGATCTCCTGCAAGCTACTCCAAGCGCCTTGGAAGTTGCAAAGTACTGGGCACATGTAATATAAATACAATTTGTATATATATATATATATATATATATATATATATATATATATATATATATATATATATATATATATTTATTGATATGTATGGCTACTGTAAATTTGTATGTTTCCGACTCGAGAATAATAATAACCTTCAGATGCCACCAAATACTTATAAAAACAGATATGTGGCGGTCTGCCAGCTGGTCATGGAGGAGGAGGGGGGGGGGGGTCAGCTCACGTTAAACAAACATATGTGAGAGTACGAAGAGTAACCACAGCGCCCGCCTGGACAGCACGACACGGAAGTGATTAGTCACTAAGCCCAAGTTCTCTTGTTTCTACTGCGTTGATTCATCGCGTGATGTAAATCCACGAGAGCCTCTCCCACTTCCTCTAGCTCGATTTCGTCTCTTTTGTGGGTAGTGTGGTCTGCGTAAATAATTGTGGCCGGGAAATCTGTTGACACAAATATACTGTAGCAACAGTGGCTGGCAATGTTGCCGACATGTGGTTGCTATCCGTGTTGTCGGCAATAAGCAGTTTCTGTTACACGAGTAAACGCTGGTTTGTAGGTGCCCCCGCCCCTGCCCCCCCCCCCCTTTTCATTCCAGACGTGCTGCGCACAGTTGCTGTGGTCTGACTGTACTATTCTTCTTATTGCTCCCACGATGCAGGATAATAGTGGTTCAAATGGCTCTGAGCACTATGCGACTTAACTTCTGAGGTCATCAGTCGCCTAGAGCTTAGAACTAATTAAATCTAACTAACCTAAGGACATCAAACACATCCATGCCCGAGGCAGGATTCGAACCTGCGACAGTAGCGGTAGCTCGGCGCCAGACTGTAGCGCCTAGAACCGCACGGTCACTGCGGCCGGCGGATAATAGTGACATAAGCTGTTTGTCGCAAGGGCTGTGACTTAACCTCGGATTGTCTGTTAAAAATAAACAAATGTTTGTAGATTCACTGCTAGAGTCGTAAAACTACAGTAGACTGTCATAAGAAAGCGTAGAAACAGTTGCCTTCCTAGTGGCCTTGCTCAGTTAAAATCTGAACCGCGTTACCTGTAATTTGATTGTGTTGCATACCTATCAGATGTTACCTCATTTCGATCACTTTGTTTGCGTATGAGATGACTGTTCTAACAACCCTACCAAACAAAGCTAAAAAATTAATTATGATTGTAGTGTTGATCGTGCTGCTAAATATTGCATTTTCGGGCAACAACAAAGTTATATTTTGTGGCAGGTGTCATTAGAGCACAGTTAATAAAGTCATTTCTTGAAATAATGGAAAAACTAGGCACTCGTCTTTTCGTGTTTCCCACGCTGGTCTCGTTGTGAACTCAATCGGCGAAAATCTAGGTAGTGATGGTTCCAAGCTCGGATGCAAAGAGGCATAGGTGTTATTCTGAGATATTAATAAGTTTTATAGATGTGTTTCATAAACCATTCTTGAATATTAAACTTTTGCAAGTTAGGACAATGGTGATGTAAAAAAAGTAATCAGCACTCCGAATTTAAGTTACACTTCTTTTTTATTACTTTTGTTGCAATTTCACGTAACTCGTTTCAAAACATCACTTCACAATATAAAACATACTTGAAAATATCTTCCTCACTGTTAAAGTTCACATTTCTTAAACTGACTACAATTTGCGTCTTTTTAACATGAAGACCAAACCTTGACTCTCTAATAACCGCTTACGCGCCCAAAAATCAGACTTACAAGTACAATCATCATAGTGACAAAAGAAAGAAATCACATAAGAATAATATCATTGCAATATATACATATCGATGTATCAAAGTACCTCTACATTAATGAAATCAAATGTGAATGTTGTCACAGAAATATGTTTACTATTTTACAGAAACACAGTGGAATATTTCAGGTATCGAGAGGTTGAGGTGAGGTGCCGTAATGCTTACGTAATTCAAGTACCATTACACTGTGTTACTAATTTACCCTAGAAACTGGAAGTAGTGAACCGTCCATACACTGTATGAGGATGTGTGAAGGGTCGCATAGCATACGGGACATTTTTGTTCTACATCGCAATCCTTCTGTCCGTTACTTAAAAACCTACAGTGTTTGTAGCAAAATTGAAATTGTCAATATAATTCAGAATTTATTTGAAAATTTTTGATTTCGAACGTGGAACAGATGGCGTTGCAGGAGAAAGAAAACAAGAAACGATACATAGCTGCCTTGTGTTTTAAGTGGTGTCCAAAAGAACTCAAATGAATTCTTTCAAACATGTTATACAGCGCTAGAAAACACAAACGATATGAAGGCTGTTCAAGTGGTATGCTGAGCCACAGTGAACACACACACACACACACACACACACACACACACACACACACAAAATTAGACGCAGGCACTGGTATCAACACAATTACCGAGTAATTCTATCATAAGCACCAAGCGGTATACTTATGGTTACAGAATGAAAGCACATTTTAAAAGAAAGATTCAATTAAAAAAGACTATTCTTGAAGGTGTGCAAGACAGTATCACGGTATAAGTGTATACTTTTTATTTTTATAATTATATATTTTACGATTTTGGTTGTGGTGGCTTTAAATATTGTGGGCTAGCATGAGACTTTTAATTAACTTATACCGCGATAACACTCGCACGGACATCGGCTGCCCAGAAGTACGTACGATATAGTAGTATTCTTTTTTTAAACACAACGCGCGACTCACCGCCTTCTAATAAATAGTTTGCGTGAGCGCTGCTATTTAGAAAAGAAAATATGCGTATTCTTACGCAAACTGTAATTATTAATATGGGTCTCAGGGGCTACTGGTTGTATATGTACCAAGTTACACAAAGATTAACTGAGATATTGAGGAATGTAATGTTGTTCAATATTTCTTGTTCAGTATTTGCGCGGCAATACTGGAGAGAACCTCGTCTGCCGTTAGGCGGCCAAAATGAAACATACTGAACTCACTCAGTATTCTAAATATTAATAAACGAAATCAATTTTGACTCTTTTTAACTTTGAAATTAATGAAAGATCAAAACTGAGAAGTCTCTAGCATTTACATTTAACATTATGACATGAGATATTAATTAAATTATACAGTCAGCGTAATGGCCGACTAAATCCTGCTAGGGGAGATGAACTCCCGGCACTACAAAGTTCTGTAAAAATTTTGTTAATTATAATCAATGGTTGTAATAATGAGAGGTGACAACTAAGTCAATAATACACACTTCCTAATGACAATTTCTATTATATTTTTCAAAATACAGATAAAACTTACGTTAATTATCAGACAGCACTACAATGGCGGCCTACCGCTAGACGAAACAAAACAGGAGAGCTAGTTCAATCAAAGCATTGCCTCTGACCTTCATGGCCTATGTTACACCGAGATTATACCAAAAATACTGTGTTTTGTAAATTACATCGATATTTGCGTTTTGATAATAATAACTTGCGTTCTTTACTATTTGTTATACATCGCGCACACGTACACAGTCTTGAAATAATTTATAATTCACACGTCTCATAACAAAAACTTCCTTTCCCTTTCTCCAAATGTTATTTTTTTTTGACGTATCGTTACAACAAACAGGCTTACGGCTCAAAACTTTAATAAAAACGGTATTCCTGATAGATTACAATACAATACAATTACAATTACAATAAAAAAACTTAACTGCTGTTGTAAGTTGAATGAACGATTTTGACCGAGACAAAATAATAGTCTCTTACGGATGTCAGTGTCGTGACACAATATATAGCAAGACAGAAGGTTTCAAAGTATTCAAATGTAAACTGTATTAACAGCAAAAGCCTATCACAATAGAGCAACCTGATTAATAACGAAAGACTCTGCAGCATACGTTAAACTTTGTATCGTCAAGGTAGAAAACAAATGGAGATAGGATTCGGCGCTTAGTTTCTTAAGTTCGGTACTGCGTAGTAAACTGTAGCTACAGTTGATGTTAATTCTGCCTTTAAGACAGTTTGAATCAAATTAACATTCAAAAAAGGTAATCTACCAAGCCATTCAGCACTTTTACCTCGTAAAGAACGAAAACCTGCAGACAGTTTTAACTAAGAATGCCTGCCTCTGACGGCACAAGGTTTTCAACATGCTACAACCGCCCACGGGCAGAAAGAGGTACAGCAAAATCCAATTTAAGTTGAAACATAACCTTTAGCACGCAGGCGAGGAATTCACTGTAATATCGTGAAAGTAGCAATTCCCTCAGATAATGTAAACGCTGAATATCGACCACCATTGAGAGAAATCAAGAACTGATAGCAAAATCAACCACGGAAAAGTCAGTTAATTCCATTCGCGATTGGCAGTGACGCAAACTCAACACTACAGCGATTTATAACACTCCTCGGACAAACAGAATGGCCACACGACACAATTACGTTTTGAGAACGATCCGCCAGACAAGTATACTACTGGCCATTAAAATTGCTATACCACGAAGATGACGAGTAACGGACGCGAAATTTAACCGACTGGAAGAAGATGCGGCGATATACAAATGATTAGCTCTTCAGAGCATTCACACAAGGTTGGCGCCGGTGGCGACACCTACAACGTGCTGACATGAGGAAAGTTTCCAACCGATTTCTCATACACAAACAGCAGTTGACCGGCGTTGCCTGGTGAAACGTTCTTGTGATGCCTCGTGTAAGGAGCAGAAATGCATACCATCACGTTTCCGATTTTGATAAAGGTCTGATTGTAGCCTAACGCGATTGCTGTTTATCGTATTGCGATATTACTGCTCGCCTTGGTCGAGATCCAATGACTGTTAGCAGAATATGGCATCGGTGGGTTCGGGAGGGTAATACGGAACGCCGGTCTGGATCCCAACGGCCTCGTATTACTAGCAGTCGAGATGACAGGCATCTTATCTGCATGGCTGTAACGGATCGTGCAGCCACGTCTCGATCCCTAAGTCAAGAGATGGGGACGTTTGCAAGACAACAACCATCTGCACGAACAGTTCGACGACGTTTGCACCAGCATGGACTATCAGCTCGGAGACAGTGGCTGCAGTTACCCTTGACGCTGCATCACAGACAGGGACGCCTGCGATGGTGTACTCACCGACGAACGTGGGTGCACGAGTGGCAAATCGTCATTTTTTCGGATGAATCCAGGTTCTGTTTACAGCATCATGATGGTTGCAACCGTGTTTGGCGACATCACGGTGAACGCACAATGGAAGCGTGTATTCGTCATCGCCATACTGGCGTATCACCCGGCGTGATGGTATGGGGTGCCATCGGTTACACGTCACCTCTTGTTCGCATTGACGGCACTTTGAACAGTGGACGTTACATTCCAGATGTGTTACGACCCGTGGCTCTTCATTCGATCCCAGCGAAACCCTACATTTCACCAGGATAATGAATGACCGCATGTTGCAGGTCCTGTACGGGCCTTTCTGGATACAGAAAATGTTCGACTACTGCCCTGGCGAGCAAATTCTCCAGATCTCTCACCGATGGAAAACGTCTGGTCTATGGTGGCAGAGTAACGGGCTCGTCACAATACGCTAGTCACTACTCTGTGGTATCGTGTTAAAGCTTCATGAAAAGCTGTACCTGTACACGCCATCCAAGCTGTGTTTGACTCAATACCCAGGTGTATCAAGGCTGTTATTATGGCCAGAGGTGGTTGTTCTGGGTACTTATTTCTCAGGGTCTACGCACCCAAATTGCGTGAAAATGTAATCACATGTCAGTTCTAGTACAATATATTTGTCCAATGAATACCCGTTTATCATCTATATTTCTTCTTTGTGTAGCAATTTTAATGGCAAGTAGTGTATAAAATCGCAGAAGCTGCGTGTTCAACCAATATTTATTGCTCATAAAACACAAATTATATTTTGTAAGGACATAAAATAAACAATGGACTACACCGAGCGATGAACGTTCCTTGTAATTATGTGCAAAACAAACAGACAGACAGACAAAAAAGGGAGAGAAATTACCGGCTCCCAGCTTCTCCCTTACACATTCATTTATGTTTCTTTGCTTACCACCGCTACCAATACTACCGTTAATTCTACCATTTACTGTGTCATTTATGTACTGCAGCAAAACTGACGAACCGCCGTTTTGGTAAAGCGCAACTGTATTGACGGACCTCGCGTGGTTGTAGGTCTCGTTGTGTTCAGTTGGCTCTCTGCAGCGTTCATTGCTGCGTGAGCAGAAATCGACTGTGGTGGATGGTGTGTTACTGTCTCTGCCGGCAGTGGTGAGGTACATCCTGTCATTCGCTTTCTGCAGGTGTAAGCACACAGTACCAGCAAGATGCATCGTGGATTGTGTCTTCTGTATAAGGTTCAGGCTACTTGTGATACGTTGTGAGGAAACAGCACAGAAAATTCAAAGCTGGGCGTACAGACGTGGTCGATGAAAGTGATCGATGAAGTCATTCAGATGTGACAGATGAACTTGTGCGACAAGTTCATGAAATTGTGCTTGCTTTCTGAAGATATCCGTCAGATTTCTAAGGCAATCTTCTTTAACACTGCCACAATCAATTTAGGTTACCATAATTTTCATACAAACTGGATACCAAAGTGTCTGACTAACCATCACAAAACTGTAAGACTCGGTTGGTACTTGAGTCTCGTTCAGCCCTACCAGTAGTAGGGGACGGAATTTCTGAACAGAATAAAAAACAATGCTGGAAATAAGGAAAAGTCCAAACAGTGGATGCACACTCATTCAGACAGTAACTTCAAAAAAATTCAAGCAGGTACTACCGTATCGCTAAATGATGGTCACAGTTTTCTGCTGTCGGAAAGTAATTTTCACAACACGATACGTGAGAATACTGTGCCACCAGAGATTTATTTTGAGATTCGTACAGAATTTCGAAGGACAGTCCAAACCAGACGGCTCAAGACGGCTATAGCAGGAATCATTCTCCTTCATACCACTGTATGACTCCACCCTGCAAATAAAACGAAGCAAAATCTCAAACTTTTTCGCTGGAATATCTTTCAGCATCCTCCACGCATTACAGAACTGCCATCAAATGACTTTGACCCTCAGTATAAAGGCCTGGCAGGCCACTCAGCGTTTCACGACCGATGATGACGTCAAAGAGGCCGTCATCAGTTGGCTGAATCACCAGGAGGCACTATTTTCTGACGAAGGGGTAAAGAAATTGGTGTAAGGAGACGACAAATGTTCGATTCTGCATTGCGACTATGTGGAGAAGTACATCATATACAAAGAACAGATTGTGTGTAAAAAGTTTTCTATTTACTTTTAGTAGTCAGTTGCTGTTGCAGTTGCTGTTGTTGTTGTGGTCTTCAGTCCTGATACTGGTTTGATGCAGCTCTCCATGCTATTCTATCCTGTGCAAGCTTCTTCATCTCCCAGCAACCTACATCCTTCTGAATCTACTTAGTGTATTGATCCCTTGGTCTCCCTCTACGATTTTTACCCTCCACGCTGCCCTCCAGTACTAAATTTGTGATCCCTTGATGCCTCAGAACATGTCCTACCAACCGATCCCTTCTTCGAGTCAAGTTGTGCCACAAACTCCTCCCCAATTCTAAGCAATACCACCTCATTAGTTATGTGATCTACCCATCTAATCTTCAGCATTCTTCTGTAGCACCACATTTCTAAAGGTTCTATTCTCTTCTTGTCTAAACTATTTATCGTGCATGTTTCACTTCCATACATGGCTACACTCCATACAAATGCTTTCAGAAACGACTTCCTGACACTTAAATCAATACTCGATGTTAACAAATTTCTCTTCTTCAGAAACTCTTTCCTTGCCATTGCCAGTCTACATTGTATATCCTCTCTACTTCGACCATAATCAATTATTCTGCTCCCCAAATTTCAAAACTCCTTTACTACCTTAAGTGTCTCATTTCCTAATCTAATTCCCTCAGCATCACCCGACTTAATTCGACTACATTCCATTGTCCTCGTTTTGCTTTTGTTGATGTTCATCTTATACCCTCCTTTCAAGACACTCCATTCCGTTCAACTGCTCTTCCAAGTCCTTTGCTGTCTCTGACAGAATTACAATGTCATCGGCGAACCTCAAAGTTTTTATTTCTTCTCCATGGATTTTAATTCCTACTCCGAATTTTTCTTTTGTTTCATTTACTGTTTGCTCAATATACAGAATGAATAAAATCGGGGAGAGGCTACAATAGTCAGTAGTAGGTTAATTTGTGAAAAGCCGTCACAGTTTATTTCGTTGCACACAGGCTGTTTCCATTCTAATTTTCGAGTCAGAAGGAGGCCATCATACATGTTAATCGCAGATTTTGGTGAGCCTTAGGTACGTTGTGCCACCGCCCTTGCCGCATGATAACACCGGTTCCCGTCAGATCACCGAAGTTAAGCGCTGTCGGGCTGAGCTAGCACTTTGATGGGTGACCATCTGGTGTGCTGAGCGCTGTTGGCAAGCGGGGTGCACTCAGCCCTTGTGAGGCGAACTGAGGACCTACGTGACTGAGATGTAGCGGCTCCGGTCTCTTAAACTGGGATACGGCCGGGAGAGCACTGTGCTGACCAGATGTCCCTTCCATGTCCGCATCCAGTGACGCATTTCTGCTGAGGATGACATGGCGGCCGGTCGGTGCCGTTGGGCCTTCATGGCCTGTTCGCACGGTCTTTAATTCAGTCTAGTTTTACGTATGTTGTAGAGGAAGCTGTTGTGGGTACCTGGCTAGTGGCTTTTCATGCTACGGCCGCTAGTTTACGAGAAAATCGATGTTGAATTTCATGCATATCTTCTATACCTGTAACCTTAGTCATGTTTCGACTAACCGAGTTTAGCGCAGCGGCTAACGTTCACGGTTACGACGCTGGTTGAACTGGTTCAAATGCTGCCGTATACCTTTTTTCAATCGTCATGAAACAGTATATGTCATAAATTATTAAAAAAATGTCACATTCAACGTAATAATTTCATTAATAAACTAATCATTACAGTACGCTTTCTTCAAATGTGTATTCATTTGCTGTTTTAAATTAAAGTTCCGTATATTTGAAAAACTATAGAGTGCAAAACAATAAAGAAAGTATGACTCTCCAAGAAAAAAAAATGACACACCACGAAGGACATAGCAAAATGGTCGGAAATCGGTAGCTGTGACGTACATGTACAGAGAGACAAATGATTACAGTACTCAAGAGGAAAAGCTTAACAAATAGAGCAAGTCACCGTGCAGCCCTTGCCCCTCAGCGGTGCGTCGACGATATTCTACGCCCCGTTCTCTTGCCCTACATGGCAAGCCATCCTGGGCTTCCATTTCAGCAAGATAATGCCCGACCGTACACGGTGAGAGTTTCTACTGTTTCTTTTCGTGCTTGTGATGCCCCACATTGGCCCGCAATTTCGTCAGATTTCTCCCCAATTGAGAACTTTTAGAGCTGTTTCTATTGAATAAATCATCCAATTTTTCTGAAAATGTTACTTGTTTGTCTGTACATGTACGTTACATCTATAGATTTCTGCCCCATTCGGATAATTCAATCGTTGTGCATCGTTCATTTTTTTGTCGTACGAAGTACCATTAAGATTCCAGATACAGGCGAAAGTACGCACTCCTATTCTGACCTCGATTATCTGATTAATACAGATCAAATTGGCTGCATGTACCAATCGGCGCACAATACCTTCCTTGCGGAACAAGGAGCGAGAACCGTCCCGGTGGAGGAAAAATAAACTATTCATATCAGATTTCTCATTCCTTCACTATGTCATGAAAGATATTTCCTTACGTTTTCTGTTGACTGAAGAATTTAAAAAACATAATTGTGACTTCAGGAAATCAGTGTTCACGAAAGTGCTGTGCGAAGAGATTTCAAAATATCTCATACTTCCATACGTGGGACAAAAATCATTTCTTTCGTGGGGAGAGCATGCTGATAAGACATTTTATGATCAAATTTAACCTTTGTAGATGAAAGGAAAGCATGCACCTGCACTATTAAAATCCAATCCCATTCTAATGTACTACATTGTGTGACGATTGCGATGTTTATTTTTACAGGTAGGTTAAAATTTCTCCACAAAAATTCAAAGTCCTCCAATAATATATAATGCAGAGAATATAAGCAAACCAGTCTGGGATGTTATAAAAAAGGAAACGGGGAGAGTCAAATAGACGCAGGATAACATACCGCTAAGGGAGGGGGATAAGGTAATAAATGATCCACAACACTATGTAAACGACCGTTTTTCAAGTATTGCAGAGAAGTTGCAGCAAAAATTCCGCATAACAGATATAACAGCTGCAAGTAATGTTGCACTAAATACAATGATGTTACTTCCAACCACAGACACTGAAGTCAATGAAACTATTGAAAAACTAAAAATAAAAAGTTAGTAGGCTTAGATGAAGTACCAATGTGTGTACTGAAACAATGCATAGAGATTATATAAGGTCCCTTAACAAATATAATAAATGAATCCACATTTGGGACATTTCCAGAGCAGTAAACATGCAAGAGTTGTACGTTTGCTTAAGAAAGGTAATGCAGAAGACATAGAAAATTACCAGTCCATTTCCCTGATGTCACCACTGTCAAACATATTAGAAGCAATTATGAAAGATTAATGAATTACAATCTTTTAAGCGAATCACAGCTTTGTTTACGAAGTGGCAAAACTACGGAGTCAGGCATAGTAGAATTCCAAAGGTTGTACTTGATGCTCTCGACGAAGATGAGTGTGTCACAGGCATATTTTTGGATCTTTCTAAGAGCTTTGATACAGTTGAAACAAGATTCTATTAAATAAATTGGAAGCATTAGGAATAAGAGGGGTAGCTAATGACTGGTTTCGATCATACCTAGCAGTTAGGGTACAAAGGGTAGAGTAGAGATCAAAACATTTCGTAAAATACTTATCAGAACCAAAATACATTAATATAGGGGTTCCACAAGGCAGCATATTGTTACCAGTACTATTCCTGATATACATAAATGACTTTGCCAGTAGTGTTACTCATGGTGAAAAAATTCTATTCGCTGATGACAGCAATGTTATAGTTGTGGTGTCACTGCCAGACACCACACTTGCTAGGTGGTAGCTTAAATCGGCCGCGGTCCATTAGTACCTGTCGGACCCGCGTGTCGCCACTGTGTGATCGCAGACCGAGCGCCACCACACGGCAGGTCTCGAAAGACGTACGAGAACTCGCCCCAGTTGTACGACGACGTTGCTAGTTGCTAGCGACTATACGGACGAAGCCTTTGCTCTCATTTGCCGAGAGACAGAATAGCCTTCAGCTAAGTTCAAGTCTACGACCTAGCAAGGCGCCATTAGCCTTAGATAGCTTGTATCTAAAGAGTCGCACTTGTATCGCCACAATCTCCAGATCTCTCATCAAGAATGCTGTATTCACAACAAGGATAAATAAAAGTTAAGTATTCGAGGAGCTGCATACTTTTCTTATTAGAATTCACTACTTATCCTGTTCCAGAATTCACGCCCGTCTGTGTTAGATAGCGTGCATTTCGGCCTCCTCTATCTACTAGGTGTTGGCTCATTCACCAACACATCAATAGTCACTGAGTAAACAAGAGAACTCCTTGCAGAGAAAGCAAATGAACTTCATGATTGGTCGATAAGCAATAAAGTGACGTTGAACATAAAGAAAACTAATGCCGTGAATTTCAGTTTGAAGAGGGAAAATGACAATGTTAGATGTAGATCGCACCTCTATAGACTGTGTAACAAATGCAGAATTTCTAGGAATGAATAATGATTCTCAGTTGAAGTGGTGTGAACACACAAAGGTAGTTGCAATCAGAATGTCATCAGCATGTTATGCTCTTAGAAGCCTATCGTCAGTGTGTAACATGCAGTGTCTTTTAGTTACATACTACTCGTATGTACACTCAGGTCTTAGCTACGGCATTCTTTTTTAGGGGACAAATACACAAAATATGAACACAATTTTCAAACTCCAGAAAAGAGCCATAAGTACCATAGCCAAAAATGGTAGTCGAGCTCATTGTAAAGATCTGTTAAAAACACTGGGAATTATAACTGCTCCGTGTGAATGCATTTACCAGTCAGTTGTACACATTAAAAATAACATTGGTAATTACTGCACAGATAGCTCTGTCCATGACCATGGAACAAGAGCTAGACTCAACTTACATTTGCCAAGAAAAAATAAACTCAAAGCAGCATTTTCTATAAAGGAATAAAATACAATATATTACCGAAAGAGATTGAAGAAAATACACTTATTTAAAAAGGCAGCTAAAAAGTACCTGTTATGCAATTCATTTTATACATTGAAGGATTACTTAGATGAAACAGAGTAGGGGGTAAAAAAAAGTTACACAAATAAATAATGATAATGATTATAAAACATCCAACATACCACGTAACACCTTTACTTTTTCCTTCTTTTTTTCCTTTTCTGGAAGAACTTTCCCCTTAAGTTATGCATAGCACAATACTACCACCTCTACCTCTTTCTGAGCTCAGCATCTCACTCATTATAGAGAGATGCTGACTCAGTGTTTCAGGACAGCAGATGGGAAGTTGCGGTACAGAAAATGGCCCGGAGATCACCAGTGTGTGTGTGTGTTTGTGTGTGTCGTGAGTGAAGTGTTATGAAACAATGTGTATGTAGTGTGTGCAGTGACCGATAGTAAGATATGAGTGCACAGTGTGGCATTACATTATTTAATAAGTTATTTGTAAAGAGTCTTGTATACCAGGAGTAAATCTAACGATTGTCTCTAACTAGAAGTCTGTAAATGCGTGTGTGTATACGAATAAGCTTATTTTAAATTGATCTAAACTTGTAAATACTTTGACATGTGCTATATCCTTGTAAAAAGAGCTCTACGGAAGAATAAAGTTACTACTACTTGCTTCCAGGGAAGATTACATAAGAAGAAATTATAACAGTTCAGCATCAATTCAAGCGCTTGCACAGGAATGATCAAATACGCGTGGTCCGCATCGAAGTTTATCGAAGAAAGAAGGCACTTTCTGAATTGTAACTGTCTTTTCCGTTATCGCTTCCGAAAAATTCGTGTCTCTACAAGAAAGCAGCTTTCATTAAATGTTCATGGTACTCTACGAGCCGGTCGAAGTGGCCGTGCGGTTCTAGGCGCTACAGTCTGGAGCCGAGCGACCGCTACGGTCGCAGGTTCCAATCCTGCCTCGGGCATGGATGTGTGTGATGTCCTCAGGTTAGTTCGGTTTAATTAGTTCTAAGTTCTAGGCGACTGATGACCTCAGAAGTTATGTCGCATAGTGCTCATAGCCATACTCTACGAAAATCTTTTTCGATTGCTTCTACGACAACTACCAACAGTAATTCTGTTCTGGCAGAGCAATCAATGCAAGCGATAGCAAGTAAGAGTGTTCCGTAAACAATTACGTAACAAGTGGAGTGCTTGAAGAAACTTTGCTGTAATTATTGATTTATTAATGAAATTATTGCTGCGAAAATGACTATTTTTGTATAATTTTGCATAACATTCGCTACTTAACGAAATTCTGTAGTAAAATGGAAGTGCCGTGTGGCTAGGGTCTCCCGTCGAGTAGAACGTTCGCCTGGTGCAAGTCTTTCGAGTTGAACCCACTTCGGCGACTTGCGTGTTGATGAGGATGAAATGACGATGATAAGGACAACACAACACCCAGTCCCTGACCGGAGAAAATCTCGTACCCAGGAGGGAATCGAACACCCGGGCCGTTAGGTAGGACATTCTGTCACGCTGACCACTCAGCTACCAGGGGCGGACATTTGAGGCGGCACGGTTATTTCCGTACTTTTACGACGAACCTGCACCTACCTGTGAACATTGTCTCAGCAGATCATCAGTAGGAAAGCCGAGCGAAACCTTACTGTACTTCGACGTGAACCAGGCTGCAATTGAAGTCACTAATCTACGTTTCGGGAGAAAGTTTTCACACGAAATGAAAGGTTGGAAATTTTGTCTTCAGTTAATATATTCTGAAACTGCCAAGCCCGTGCTAGCCTTAACACAGTCACTCACAATCCCTTTCACTCACGTTAGCAAGTTTATGGTGTTGCATTTCCCGAATGTGTAATAGCTACAAAAATACTGATTGTTGTTTTTATTGAGAATGCTCGCCAAATATTAAGTCTGTCGGTACAAAATGCAGTCACAGTTTTTAGCCATCGACCTGCTCAATACGCCACGCAGAATATACGTCTTATCTCGTCAGAAAAGTCACTTAAAAATTCCGAAATTTCTACACGCCCATCGGAATAATTATATCGTTACTTTACCACACTTTTGATGTATGAAACACTTCTAGATCGGGCAACTTACTGTTTCCATCGGAACTACTACTGCACACGTCCGAACTGTTTCATGGCTAAGCTGCCACTCTTCTCTACCAGCAGAGAAAGGCGCGCGAAGAATATTGCTCTACCATTGGTCAGTTTACTCAACAGCCAATAGCAAAACAACATTCTTCCACGTAAATCCGCGCTTTTCATCAATAACCAATCGCAAAATAGTAAACCTAACGACTGCACTTTTTACCGACGTAACTATCTAATATGCTGAAGTTTTGCTTATGCATAAAGTTTATTTACTATTGTTATTTATACCTGAATTAACTTTCCCTTAACCATAAACTTACTTTGCAAATCTATTCTACAAAAATCCCCTTTGTCCATATCCATACTTCTTCGAAATGTTCCCACACTAAATCCTGCTACATAACTCGTTAAACAATTATCTTCATATTAACCTTAAACCTCACTCACGCATCATTCTTACTACTAAAACACATTTATAACATTTTACATACGCAAAAGGACATATTAACACTATATGATAATACTAGAACAGTTTATGAAAAACATTCTATTACTTTAGTGCACTCTAGTGGGCACAATCGAAACTAAATCAGTCCCCTATCCAATATCGTCCTCTATCGGCTGATATATAAACTACGTGCGCGTCCAGTCTCGCGTCACCATCTGTCACTATCCAGCTCTGAGACGCGTCTCCCACTTAACCGCCTCCAAGGCAGGATCGGTATACGGCGCTACGCCTCACATTCTGTAGTTAAAAACTGAAAAAGGAAAAAAAGGTACATGGGCAATAGCTGAACACGTACCGCCTGCGCTGTATCGGTGAACGTTAGTCACTGCGACACGCCCGCTTCGTCGAAAGTATGCTAACGTTACAGGCATTTGCGGTACGCATAAAACTTAATCATCGATGACTAGGGAACTTCGCATGAAAAGCCGCTAGCCAGGTGCTGAGGACAGATCGCTTTACAACATTAGACACCAACATCCGTGACGAACAGATCAGATAGTCCTCGTGCCAGAAGTGGATGTTGGTTGCTGCAGACCTGTATGCAGACGAGTCCGCGGCCTGTCACTGCCTCATCGTTACAGCTATCGAAAAGTTATACACCGGAAAGCATTTATTCTTGCCGTAACACAGCACTAATGTGCTAAGTACACGGTGTTGCAGGAGTAATGGTTAATTAAATCAGGATGTAAAGACCAATTAGAATAAAACAGCCTAAAGACTACAGTCATTCAAATAAGGAAAAACTGCACCTGTTGCTTAAGTTTTCATGCTTAGCACAACGCGTTTCGAGAATTTATTCTTATTTTCAATTAATTTGTTTACGTGAATATTTTTGGTAATGTTTGCATGTGTGATTTTCTGCCTGCCTTGCGTTGTAGGTGTCTTTTCGATGTTACACTCCAATCGGAAAATCTGACAGAATGAATCTTTGAGTGTTAGAAGTAGTATTTTTGTTTGTCTACTTATAGATATTGTACCTCCACGATCGCACAGAATATCACATACACGCAAATCATTACTTATATTGTTCTCGTAATCAAAACAAGCTACATAGGCATCTTGGCACTAGGGTTTCATTTAAGTATGTAACTGTCATAGGTGTTATAATGTTTTTGGATACACACACACACACACACACACACACACACACACACACACACACACACACACACATATATATATATATATATATATATATATATATATATATATATATATAATACAAAATTTACTTTTACCACTCTTGACTGTCACTGAATTGCCGATTACATCTTTTATATGTGAGGAAATTACATATTTACAGAAGCTATTACATATTTATGAAAGTTAATACAGATATATGCAGAAAACACGTTTGAAAAAGTTCACATTCACTATGTAGTTTAGCACTGACAATTTTTTTCTTATGTTTTGTGGTGTACAAAAATTTCGAGCCCTTGCATAAAACCCATTGTATGTTATTTTTAGATGTAGTGGAGTACCTTAAGATATCCTCTGTTTTGGTACAGGTGTCCAGTGTTTTATGTGTGTTGCTATTGCTTGATTTTGTAAATTGGTTGTATGTGTAACAGTTGAGATGTTCAGTGTATCTAATTTGAAAATTCCTGCCAGTTTATGCTATGCAGCAACTCGAACAAGTTTTACATGTGGTTCTGTATATTTCTGAGTTTGTGAATTTATCTTCCTGGTATTGTTTAAGGCGTGGACTAGAGAGCCAATCAATATATTTGTCTTCACTGATATAGCTGGTGTTTACTGTACGTTTTTTGAACCATTGCACAGAACATGAAATTTTGAAGCGGTCGCGAGTGTGGTGGGCGTTGGAGTGCTGGGGCGGCGGGGGGCGATGGGAGGGGGGGGGGAAGAGGATGAGAAATTTTGGAGGGGGAGGCGGGGCCAGCGAATGTTGAAACCTTTTCTCCGCCCACTTTGCGGATAGGACACGCCTCGAACGGATAGTCTGTTGGGGGGACCTATGCGACAAGTAATGCAGGTGCAGAGGAATTGCAGGTCACCAGTGGCGCGGGAGGAGGTCACTGGGGCACCTCTGGCGCGCTCCTATTGGCTGCCGCGCCGCTCTACCCCTTCCTCCCCCCCCCCCAGCCCCGTACGATGCGCGCGCATGTGCCCGTTGCGGCGCGTGGAACATGTCGGAAGCGCTCTCCACCCCTGCCGAGGGCACAGAGTTTTGTCTCTCTCGGTTGTGTCGAGAGCGGGCTTGCGATTGGTCGGCGGCGCGTCCCTCTGCAGAGGCTGCAAGCGTTTTACTCTTATTTTCTTTTCCCGGAAAACCAAGACGTGGGCGGAGGAGTAGCCTTTAAATAGCCGAGCGACAGCTTGCCCGATCTTGCAGACCTGCCGCCGCCTGCCAACATGTAAGTATGCAGCCCGCAACGCAACGCCGCTGTTTGGGCTGCGCACCTTTTGCATTCATTACTGACGCAAGTTTTCACTTATGCATTGACTTCTTGCAGTAAGGTGCGCAGCCCGTATGAATTGTTTAGAAGACTTTATTGTCCGCGTGCAGCTGTTGAAGTTTTTATTTTCGTTTTGTAATTTCTGTGTTACGGCATTGACATTATTACCAACAAACTCGCGAACCTGTTAACATGCTGGTTCTTACAAATATTCGATGCTATATCACAGATATAGCTAACGGTATCCCTGCGTGTTTGCTCCCCACATGTAGCCTGCTAACACAGCATAGGTACATAAGTCACATATTCAAACATCATGTCAGCACGAAGGACATTATGGTACAGAGAACATTTACGATTGAGGCAACACCTACGATTACTGAAACAAAATGTCTAAACTTGTGCTGCTGACACCAATGAAACTAATTTCTCTGCAATGACTCCCTTCGTGCTCACTTCCAGTTTGAATCTGTGGCACGCTATGTATGTCCACAAACCTGTAATTTGTTAATAGGCTACAAACAAGTGCACAGCCCCTTGTCCGTGACGCGATATCTAAAATTTCTGTGCTTGGTGACAGATCCCTGAGTTTGCTGTTCATGTTATTGTTTCCTCCTCATTATATATTCCTGGTAGGTTGACTTTTATGTTTGTAGTTCCACGACAATTGTGTAACGCTGAAATTACCACAGTACAATAAAAGCACCTGCAAGCCGGAATCGAAAAACGGAGTCTTCTTTTATTTCTGAGTTATTGTACAGTGATAATTTGGCTACCGAACGTAGATTTCATTATTTACGTTCCTGCAGTGCTTGCATAAGGATAACCTGTATTACTGAATGGCTGAAACGGTGATCTGGTTGTTGTTGCAGGCTGCCTAGCCAAATGCTTGCAGTGGCAACGAAAGTCTGATTTACAGTATTTTACATAATTTGTGAGCGAATTTATAAATTTAAAATTTTCACACAATTTTGTCATTAAGAGGCATAATTTTACGATAAAAGCTGTAACATAGTAAGTGGAATATTAACATTAGAATCTTTCTATATATTTTGTGGCAGTTAACGAACAATATCCATCCAGTATCTGAGACTGACAGCACATGACGATTTCCAAGACACTAAAACACAGTTTCTGTCTGACTCCCCACACAAAATAATGAAAGGAAAAAAAGTTTGCTGTTCTATGGGTTTATTGTCCGAAACTAATAAAACAAACGTAACTGGGGTTTCGCGTTTGTAAATATACAGGTTTTACATGTATAATGTCAAGAATTTAACGTATTGAATCATTTCTAAAGTTGTCGTACGTGTGAAGCAATTTTATTCATGGGAGCTGGTTCCTTTAAAGGATCGGGGCGTGAAGTTACTGCTTGGTATCAAAATTACGCTTATTCAAGACTCTGGTATTGGAAGGAAAAATTTGATTTTCAGTATTTCATACAATTACTGAGCCAATTTATAAATTTAAAATTTTACTATCTTCTCATTAAGAAGCGAAACTTATCGATAAAGTTATATTACAATAAGTCAAACATTAAAATCATAAACATTTTACATGTCTTGAACAGCAGAGCTCACGGCAACCAAGGTAAGGGGACTGTATTCGTCCAGCGTTTGAGAATGACAGCACGTCACGACTTCCAACCAGCTTACACATAATTTCAAACCTTTTTGAAGCTTTTTCTGACGTCCCATTCAAAATTATCAAAAGTTAATGACAAATGTACAAATACTTGTGGTTTTCATTTGTTCACCTGCGAAGGTAGTTGAGGTCAGCGATCGCCAGTCGCTCCACTTCTATAGCCACTGCATCTTGTTTGATTTCCGTGCGTGTAAAGGAAAACTGGAGATATTGGCACCATAATTCCGCTCTATGGAACACACTACTGATTTTCGGAGAGATATTATGGACGAAACCAGTCACCAAGACCTTGATGCTTGCTTGCATACTGCACACATTATGAATTCTTATACTGTACAAAAGTAACTTCGGTCGTAAATACATAGGTGTCTATTATGTCAGACTTCAAATATCGTCATTTCGAAAGCCTTAAGAGCTCGATTTTAGCATAAGCGTGGAAGCTCTGATTGCTCTGTGGTACTTAAGTGAAATAGATGGAAACTAGAAATCAAACTATGGAAACGCTGCAGCCAATTATAGAAACAGTAAATGTCACAAAATATAATGAATGTTCAGAATCTAGAATTACAGTGTGTGTGTGTGTGTGTGTGTGTGTGTGTGTGTGTGTGTGTGTGTGTGTGTGTGTGCGCGTGTGTGTGTGTGTGTCTGTGTCTGTGTGTGTACTGTACGAATAATATGCTATTTTTGCATTGCAAATTTCGTTATGAAAAATGTGAAAATTGTCGAAGGTATGTTCTACTTAGTATTATTATAAATGTAAGATGCAAAAGTTATTTATAGTGGTATGTTTTGTGGAGTTTGTTGAACTATGGTACACAATTCCATTTAAAATCTAATTTTTACGAGACAAGTAAGACTTAACTACTTCTACATTTATTTCTGTGTCTACATCCGTACCCTACAAACTACTGTCAAATGCGTGGCAGAGAGTACGTCCCACTGTACCACTTTCTACGGCTTCTTCCCGTTCCATTCACGTATTTTTTAAATACCGCTGCATGTGCCGCAATTAATCTAATCTTGTCCTCACGGTCCCTATTTGAGCGATAAATTGGGGGGCTGTAGTATATTCCTATAGTCATCAATTAAAGCCGGTTCTTGAAACTTTGTAAGTAGACTTTCTCGTCATAGTTTACGTCTGTCACTTGAACTTTTTCAACATCTCTGTGGCACTTTCCCAAGGGAAAAACAAACCTGGGACCATTCGTGGTGCCCTTCTTTGTATATGCTGAATATCTCCTGTTAGTCTTATATGGCACGGGTCCCACATGCTTGACAAATATTCCACAACGGGTCCCACAGGCTTGAGCAGTATTCTAGAACGGGTCCCCTATACTTGAGCAATGTTCTATAGAGGGGGTGGGGGGGGGGGAGGGGGCGCAAGCGTGTTTTGATTGATGTCTATTTTGTATATTGACAGAATTTTTCCAGTACCCTACGAATGAACCGGACCCTGCTACCTGTTTTACGAATGATGAGCCTATGTGATCGTTCTATTTCATGTCCGTACAAAGTGTTACTCCCAGATATGTGTATGAGTTGACAGATTATCTCTGGATTGAAAAAATGAGCATCGTAAATTTAAATGAAGTCATATTTTTTTTTTTTTTTTTTTGAAAAAGTGGCTCTCTGGGTAGTTGATAAACTATATATCAAGATGTCTGGGATTAATGCCTCGTTAGGTTTTTAGGATTTCTTTTCTCTTTCTTTTTCTTTCATCTCTGGCAATGTATGATTCATGGCACTGTGGCACGGAGAGCGCATTAAACTGGGTATCATGAGTCAGTTATAAGGTAGTGGCAAGACAAGGGCGTACCAAAGAGGACTGGACCACCCCCAATAAAGCGCTTTCGTGTGAAAATCGTCATTCGAGTTGCAGACAGCTATAGAGGAGGATGGGGGTATTTGACTCACGTAAAGGAATGTAGCTATTAATCAGAGGAACAAATTCTTAAAAAACATACAGTTGGTTCCTAAACTTTCCGTACGTGTGTCCGTAAGTCAATGCAAAGATAATATGACATGTGGATGACTAAGTTTTATACGACACCGCATTTATCCTAATTTTTGCATTACACTGTCTTACCCGAACTGGGCAGTAAGAATGATTCTTCTACTGGGGTTATTCCGTTTTCAGCTTTGTTAGCTCCTTTTAAAACTTAATTTTGTTTTAGCGGGATAAATAATTCAAATTAAGCTTATATCAAATAAAACACAGAAATGAGGCATTAAGTCCAACGATGAACAACTTAAATCAGAATTTCAGATATTCATTATTTGCGTAATTTTTTTTTAATTTAATCGTATGGCTAGGGCCCCCCGTCGGGCAGACGTTCGCTGGGTGCCGGCCTTTCAATTTGACGCCACTGCGGCGACCTGCAGTCCATGAGGATGATAGGATGGTGATGACGACAGCGCAAGAACCAGTCCCTGGGCGGAGAAAATTGCCCGACCCAGCCGGGAATCGAACCCGGGCCCAGAGGATTGACAATCCGTCACGCTGACCATTCAGCTACCGGGGGCGGACATTTACGTAAATACATGTCAAATACGTAATTATAGGGACTGTCCCATACGCCGCATCGTAAATGCTTTCAATAAGAGCAGGATACGCGTCTTTGCCAAATTTCTCCGTGTCTTTCAAATTAATCGCACAGTAAAAAACTTTTAGTTTTGAATCAGCACCCGTGTCGTCACACAAACTTCTCAACTCTGATTCAGTTTCAGATGAAGAAAATTCAAGTTCCCTTTTAAAATTTGTATCTCGCGCCTTACTGGACGCGCTTTCTTCCTCACAGTTGTTGTTGCTTTCTTGTCTTCACATTTTTTTTATCTTCTGTTTTTCTTCTTTAATTTCCAATACTTCTTCGTACGCAGTCACAATTTAGGGGTTAGGGGTGTAGCTTTTCTTTTTCGGTATTTGTTCAAATGTTCAAATGTGTGTGAATTCATAAGGGACCAAACTGCTGAGGTCATCGGTACCTAGACTTACACACTACTTAAACTAACTCATGGTAGGAACAACACACGCACACCCATGCCCGAGGGAGGACTCGAACTTCCGGCGGGAGGGGCCGCGCAATCCGTGACATAGCGCCTCAAACAATGCGGCTACTCCGCGCGGCGAGTCGGGATTTCTGCATCCCTTACTATACTCGGAACCATATAATTATGATAAAAATAAATTGTTAAAATTCGTGGTAAAACCTTTAGCTGTCATATATTTTGCACAAGTCTCTACTAGTTTAGGTAAATGACCATTATCAAGCTTAGCTGTCATGAACGACAGGAAACTTACACCATAATTTGAACAAAAGCAATTTGCTCTTTTAAGCCCACTTTAGTGTTTAAAAATTTCTCACAATAGTAACTGTGTACGATAATTTTCGTCAAGAAGCAAGTCCACATCGACAGCTAGTAACACACTGTCAGTGTGTTGCTAGCTTTCGATGTGCTCTTTTAAGCACACCATAGTATGTGAAAAAATTTTCAGAATAATAACTGCGTACAATAATTTCCGTCAAGAAGCAAGTATTATTGCAAGAGATTTTTACGTACAGTGGTAGGCTTAAAGGAGCAAATTACTTTTGTTCAAATTATGGTATAAGTTGTTTATCCCAGCTAAGCTTGATAATGATCACTGACCGAAAGCAGTGGCGAACTGTGCAAAATAAATGACAGCTGAAGGTTTCGCCGAGAATTTTAAGAATAATTTGGCGGCTGAGTGTCCCCACCTGCAAACATACATAAAGAAAAAAATAAACATGCAGTACTGTGGGGCTATATTGCACCGAACCATTCTGCGCTATATTACACCAGCGTGAACTGGTTGAATAAATACACTGTGCAACAGAATTAAAGGATCACTTTTTCGAAACCCGGTAACGGTCCCTCATTGCGACACATGAAGTTTGAAACTTTGCTCAAAGGTGCCAACAAACTTCCTCTGTAATGGTGAGAAAGCGTGGCAGCCTGTGACGTCAGCGTTGGGCAAGGCGAAGCTTCAGACAGCAAGCTGTCGACACGCAGGAAAAAGAGGCCACAGCTCAGAAGTTATTGCGAGCTGTAAAGTGGATTAGTGACGTCACATTGGCACCAAATTTCACCACAATTTTGCCGAAAGCCACGGTGGGCGCGTCAGAGGACGAGAAGCCCGTCACAGTCCCTCTTAACCACACTTCACGCCTTCTTCTGACGTCTCTGCAATGTAAGTCTCAACCGCAACACTCAGTGTTGGAATCACTCGATTTTCTTGTGGGTTTCTGTATGTTCATCCTTGTGACTGGAGGTCTATGGGCTTCGGCCGTTCACTTATACAAGAAAATGAAACACCTACAGCAGTCCTTATGATCTCACTTATCGTATGGCTACCAGTTCCGGTGCTTCAGTACACACTCTTTGAACCTTATCTGTTGAGTGGATTGACACCATACGTATACACGATGGATCAGTGGCTTACATCTGTAACTGATTTGAGTCGATAGTTGGTTGGAGAGACGGCATCGCGGTTACAGGTATTGTGCGAAAACCAGTTATAGATCCTGAGCAAATAGGGAGTATCATAACGGATACAGGGATTAGCGACCACAAGGCAGTTGCCGACAGACTGAATACCGTACCACCCACAACTATCAAAAAGAAGCGCACCTACATCTATTTTAAAAGCTGATAAAAACATTCTGATCATGTAAGCGTAGAAAAGATGTGGAATCATTTCAAAGAGATAACATTGACGGCAATTGAGAGATATCAAAAAGTCAGTATAAATTTGAAAACTGAATAAATCACGGAATAATGTAGATAGAGAGGTACAAATTGACACACATGCTTAGAATGACATGGGGTTTTATTACAA
Organism: Schistocerca nitens; assembly: GCF_023898315.1. NCBI lineage: Eukaryota > Metazoa > Arthropoda > Insecta > Orthoptera > Acrididae > Schistocerca > Schistocerca nitens. The sequence continues at coordinate 173,365,216 of NC_064623.1, forward strand.
CCGAAAAAATACAAAAGTTCAAAAAATGTCCGGCAGGTGGCACTTCACCTGATCAGAATAGCAATAATTAGCATAACAAAGTAAGACAAAGCAAAGATGATGTTCTTTACAGGAAATGCTCAATATGTCCACCATCATTCCTCAAAAACAGCTGTAGACGAGGAATAATGTGAACAGCACTGTAAAGCATGTCCGGAGTTACGGTGAGGCATTGGCGTCGGATGTTGTCTTTCAGCATCCCTAGAGATGTCGGTCGATCACGATACAAATGCGACTTCAGGTAACCCCAAAGCCAATAATCGCACGGACTGAGGTCTGGGGACCTGGGAGGCCAAGCATGACGAAAGTGGCGGCTGAGCACACGATCATCACCAAACGACGCGCGCAAGAGATCTTTCACGCGTCTAGCAATACTTTTTTTTTGTTCTAATAAAACCCCATGTCATTCCAAGCATGTGCGCCAATTTTTACCTCTCTATCTTCATTATTCCGTGGTTTATTAAGTTTTCAAATTTATACTGACTTTTTGATCACCCGGTATACCATATAAATTAATAACGGATGGTACTGATCCCCCATTGTACACAAAACGGGTCAGATCGCTGTTGCAGTAGCAACGAAAAAAGCATGCCAAATTTAAAAGAACGCGAAATTCCCGAGACTGGCAAAGTTTCGCAGAAGTTCGAAATATAGATGCTTTTAACAATTTCCACAACGAAACTCTGTCTTGGAATCTGGCAGAAAATCCAAAGAGATTCTGGGCATACATAAAGCACACCAGTGGCAAGACGCAATCAGACGTTCACTGCGCGATAACAACGGTGAAGTCGCTGATGACGGTGCCACTAAAGCAGAGATATTAAACACGAATTCCCGAAATTCCTTCACCAAAGAAGACGAACTAACGAAGCAGCTTAAATCACTTAATAAAGGCAAGGCCTCCGGTCCAGATGTATACCAGTCAGGTTCCTCTCAGAGTATGCTGATACAGTAGCTCCATATTTAGCAATTATATACAACCACTCGCTCACACAAAGATTCGTACCTAAAGACTGGAAAATTTCTCAAGTCACACCAATACCCAAGAAGGGAAATGGGAGTATTCCGCTGAATTACAGACCCATATCATTAACGTCGATTTGCAATAGGGTTTTGGAACGTATACTGTGTGCGAACATTATGAATTACCTCGAAGAAAACAATTTATTGGCACATAATCAACACTGATTCAGAAAACATGGTTCTTCTGAAACACAACTAGCTCTTTATACTTATGAACTAATGAGTGAAATTGATTCCATATTTCTGAATTTCCAGAAGGCTTTCGACACCGTCCCTCACAAGGGTCTTCTAACCAAACTGCGTGCCTATGAAATATCGTCTCATTTGTGCGACTGGATTCGTAAGTTCCTCTCAGAAACGTCACAGTTCGTAGTAACACACGGAAAATCATTGAGTAAAACAGAATAATTTCTAGCGTTCACCAAGGAAGTGTTATAGGCCCTCTATTGTTCTTGATCTATATTAACGACATAGGAGACAATGTGAGTAGCCCTCTTAGATTGTTTGCAGATGATACTGTCATTTACCGTCTTGTAAAGTCATCAGATGATCAAATCGAATTGCAAAATGATTTAGATATGATATCAGTGTGGTGTGAAAAGTGGCAATTGACCCTGAGTAAAGACAAATGTGAAGTTATTCGCATGAGTACTAAAAGAAATCCACTAAATTTCGATTACGCGAAAATTCACACAAATCTAAATATTTAGGGATTGCAAATACAAATAACCTAAACTGGAAGGATCACATAGATAATGTTGTGGGTAGAGCAAACCAAAGACTGCGATTCATTGGAAAAACACTTACAAGGTGCAACACGTCTACTAAAGAGACTGCTTACACCACGCTTCTCCGCCCTATTCTCGAGTATTTCTGTGCGGTGTGCTATCCGCATCAGGTGGGACTGACGGATGACATCGAAAAAGTACAAAGAAGGCCGGCTCGTTTTGTATAATAGCGAAATATGAGAGATAGTGCCACAGACGTGATACGTGAAATGGAGTGGCAGTCATTTCGTTGCGACGGGATCTTCTCATGAAATTTCAATCACCACTTTTCCTCTTCGATTGCGAAAACATTCTGCTGGCACACACCTACATAGGGAGAAATGATCATTACGGTAAAATAAGAGAAATCAGGGCTCGCACAGAAAAATTTAAGTGCTCGTTTTTCCCGCACGCCGTTCGAGAGTGGAATGGTAGAGAGACAGCTCGAAGGTGGTTCATTGAACCCACTGCCAGGCACTTCATTGTGAATAGCAGAGTAATCAGCTACATATACATCTACATGGTTACTCATCAATTCACACTTGCCTGGCAGAGGGTTCATCGAACCATTTTCATACTACTTCTCTACCATTCCACTCTCGAATGGCGCATGGGAAAAAGGAACACCTGAACACCTGAAACTTTCGGTTCGAGCTCTGATTCCTCTTATTTTATTATGATGATCATTTATCCCTACGTAGGTGGGTGTCAACAAAATATTTGCGCATTCGGAAGAGAAAGTTGGTGATTGAATTTTCGTAAATAGATCTCGCCATAAAGAAAACCGCCTTTGTTTCAGTGACTGCCACCCCAACTCACGTATCATATCAGTGACACTCTCACCCCTATTGCGCGATAACACTAAACGAGCTGCCCTTCTTTGTACTTTTTCGAAGTCCTCCGTCAATCCTACCTGGTAAGGATCCCATACCGCGCAGCAATATTCCAGCAGAGGACGGACAAGTGTAATGTAAGCTGTCTCTTTAGTGGGTTTGTCGCATCTTCTAAGTGTTCTGCCAACAAAGCGCAGTCTTTGTTTCGCCTTCCTCACAATATTATCTATGTGGTCTTTCCAATTTAAGTTGCTCGTAATTGTAATGCCTAGGTATATAGTCGAACTCACAGACTTGCGCGATTTATCTTATACCCAAAATTTATCGGATTTCTTTAAGTACCTATTTGGATGATCTCGCACTTCTCTCTGTTAGTGCTAATTGCCACTTTTTACACCATACAGAAATTCTCTCTAGATCATTTTGTAATGGAACTAATCGTCTGATGATTTTACTACACGGTGAATTACAGCGTCATCTGCAAACAATCTTAGGGGTCTGCTCAGATTATCACCTAGATCATTTATATCAATCAGGAACAGCAGGGGGCCTATGACACTACCTTGCGGAACGCCAGATAGCTCTTCTGTTCTACTCGATGATTTACCATCTACCACTACGAACTGTGACCTCTCTGAGAGGTAATCACGAATGCAGTTACACAACTGAGACGATATTCCATATGCACACAATTTGATTAATAGTCCCTTGTGAGGAACAGGGAAAGATCGACAGGAAGTGCAAAATGGCTAAGCAGGCATGGCTAGAAGACAAATTTAAGGACATAGAGGCTTATCTCACTAGGGCTAAGATAGATACTGCCTACAGGAAAATTAAAAAGACCTTTGGAGAAAAGGGATCCACTTGTATGAATATCAAGAGCTCAGATGGAAACCCAGTTCTAAGCAAAGAAGGGAAAGCAGAAAGGTGGAAGAAGTATATAGAGGGACTACACAAGGGTGATGTACTTGAGGGCAATGTTACAGAAAGGGAAGAGGAAGTAGATGAAGATGAAATGGGAGATACGATACTGCGTGAAGAGTTTGACAGTGCACTGAAAGACCTAAGTTGAAACAAGGTCCCGGGAGTAGACAACATTCCATTAGAACTACTGACGGCCTTGGGAGAGCCAGTCCTTACAAAACTCTACCATCTGGTGAGCAAAATGTATGAGACAGGCGAAATACCCTCAGACTTCAGGAAGAATATAATGATTCCAACCCAAAGAAAGCAGGCGCTGACAGATGTGAAAATTACCGACTATCAGTTTAATAAGTCACGGCTGCAAAATACTAACGGGAATTCTTTACAGACGTATGGAAAAACTGGTAGAAGCCGACCTCGGGGAAGATCAGTTTGGAATCCGTAGAAATGTTGGAACACGTGAGGCAATACTGACCCTACGACTTATCTTAGAAGCTAGATTAAGAAAAGGCAAACCTACGTTTCTAGCATTTGTAGACTTGGAAAAAGGTTTTGGCAATGTTAACTGGAATACTCTCTTTCAAATTCTGAAGGTCGTAAGGGTAAAATACAGGGAGCGAAAGGCTATTTACAATTTGTGCAGAAACCAGATGGCAATTATAAGAGTCGAGGGACATGAAAGGGAAGCAGGGGTTGCAAAGGGAGTGAGACAGGGTTGTGGCCTCTCCCCGATGTTATTCAATCTGTATATTGAGCAAGCAGTAAAGGAAACAAAAGAAAAATTCGGAGTAGGTATTAAAATCCATGGAGAAGAAATAAAAACTTTAATGTTCGCCGATGACATTGTAGTTCTGTCAGAGACGGTAAAGGACTTGGAAGAGCAGTTGAACGGAATGGACAATGTCTTGAAAGGAGAGTATAAGATGAACATCAACAAAAGCAAAACGAGGATAATGGAATGTAGTCGAATTAAATCGGGTGATGCTGAGAGAATTAGATTAGGAAATGAGACACTTAAAGTAGTAAAGGAGTTTTGGTATTTGGGGAGCAAAATAACTGAGGATGGTCGAAGTAAAGAGGGTATAAAATGTAGACTGGCAATGGCAAGGAAAGCGTTTCTGAAGAAGAGAAATTTGTTAACATCGAGTATAGATTTAAGTGTCAGGAAGTCGTTTCTGAAAGTATTTGTATGGAGTGTAGCCATGTATGGAAGTGAAACATGGACGATAAACAGTTTGGTCAAGAAGAGAATAGCTTTCCAAATGTGGTGCTACAGAAGAATGCTGACGATCAGATGGGTAGATCACATAACTAATGAGGAAGTATTGAATAGAATTAGGGAGGAGTTTGTGGCACAACTTGACTAGAAGAAGGGATCGGTTGGTAGGACATGTTCTGAGGCATCAAGGGATTACCAATTTAGTATTGGAGGGCAGCGTGGAGGGCAGAATGGAGGGCAAAAATCGTAGAGGGAGACCAAGAGATGAATACACTAAGCAGATTCAGAAGGATGTAGGTTGCAGTAGGTACTGGGAGATGAAGAAGCTTGCACAGGATAGAGTAGCATGGAGAGCTGCGTCAAATCAGTCTCAGGACTGAAGACCACAACAACAACAACGGGAGGAACAGTAGTAAAAGCCTTCTGGAAATCTAGGAATATGGAATCGATCTGAGACGTAGACGTATATGCAGATGCATCGTGTATACGTATGGTGTTAACCCCGTCAACGTCAGCTAATGCCCGAAAATAGTGCACTGAAGCACGGAAACTTGTAGCCATACAATAAATGGCATGGTAAGGACGGCTGTAGGTGTTTTATATTCTTACATTTCTTGTGGGTGGCCGAAGACGTACCAGACAGACCGACGCTCAGAATCGGCACGAAAAAGCCGCAAGGGGTGGCGTAAAGTGTTCAATGAAATCACCGCTTTCCCTGGACCGTTTATTCCCCTCACATTTCGGGTTCTTGTTGTTGTGGTCTTCAATCCTGAGACTGGTTTGATGCAGCTCTCCATGCTACTCTATCCTGTGCAAGCTTCTTCATCTCCCAGTACCTACTGCAGCCTACATCCTTCTGAATCTGCTTAGTGTATTCATCTCTTGGTCTCCCTCTACGATTTTTGCCCTCCATTCTGCCCTCCAAGACTAAATTGGTGATCCCTCGATGCCTCAGACATGTCCTACCAACCGATCCCTTCTTCTAGTCAAGTTGTGCCACAAGCTCCTCTTCTCCCCAATTCTATTCAATACCTCCTCATTAGTTATGTGATCTACCCATCTAATCTTCAGCATTCTTCTGTAGCACCACATTTCGAAAGCTTTTATTCTCTTCTTTGTCTAAACTATTTATCGTCCTCGTTTTACTTCCATACATGGCTACATTCCATACAAATACTTACAGAAACGACTTCCTGACAAATCTATACTCAACGTTACCTAATTTCTCTTCTTCAGAAACGCTTTCCTTGCCATTGCCAGTGTACATTTTATATCCTCTCTACTTCGACCATCATCAGTTCTTTTTCTCCCCAAATAGCAAAACTCCTTCAATACTTTAAGTGTCTCATTTCCTAATCCAATTCCCTCAGCATCACCCGACTTAATTCGACTACATTCCATTATCCTCGTTTTGCTTTTGTTGATGTTCATCTTATACCCTCCTTTCAAGACATTGTCCATTCCGTTCAACTGCTCTTCCAAGTCCTTTACCGTCTCTGACAGAACTACAATGTCATCGGCGAACATTAAAGTTTTTATTTCTTCTCCATGGATTTTAATACCTACTCCGAATTTTTCTTTTGTTTCCTTTACTGCTTGCTCAATATACAGATTGAATAACATCGGGGAGAGGCTACAAACCTGTCTCACTCCCTTTGCAACCCCTGCTTCCCTTTCATGTCCCTCGACTCTTATAACTGCCATCTGGTTTCTGCACAATGTAAATAGCCTTTCGCTCCCTGTATACCACCTTCAGAATTTGAAAGAGATTATTCCAGCCCACACTGTCAAAAGCTAAGTGTACAAATGCTAGAAACGTAGATTTTCTTCCCATAATCCATTTTCTAAGATAAGTCATAGGGTCAGTATATCCTTACGTGTTCCAACATTTCTACGGAATCCAAACTGATCTTCCCCGAGGTCGGCTTCTATCAGTTTTTCCATTCGTCTGTAAAGAATTCCCGTTAGTATTTTGCAACTGTGAGTTGTTAAACTGATAGTTCGGTAATTTTCACATCAGTCAACGGCTGCTGTCTTTGGGATTGGAATTATTATATTCTTCCTGAATTCTGAGGGAATTTCGCCTGTCTCATACATTTTGCTCACCAGATGGTAGACTTTTGTCAGGACTGGCTCTCCCAAGGTTGTCAGTAGTTCTAATGGAATGTTGTCTACTCCCGGAGCCTTGCTTCGACTCAGGTCTTTCAGTGCTCTGTCAAACTCTTCACGCAAGATCATATCTCTCATTTCATCTTCATCTACATCCTCTTCCATTTCCATAATATTGTCCTCAAGTAGATCGTCCTTGTATAGACCCTCTATATACTCCTTCCACCTTTCTGCTTTCCCTTCTTTGCTTAGAACTCGGTTTCCATCAAAGCTCTTGATATTCATGCAACTGGTTCTCCTTTCTCCAAAGGTCTTTTTAATTTTCCTGTAGGCAGTATCTATCTTACCCCTCGTGAGATAAGCCTCTACATCCTTACATTTGTCCTCTAGCCATCCCTGGTTAGCCATTTTGCTCTGCCTGTAGATATCATTTTTGAGACATTTGTATTCCTTTTTGCCTGCTTCATTTACTGCATTTTTATATTTTCTCCTTTCATGAATTAAATTTCGCGGTAGAAAACGATATTTCGCACAGGACATCCTTTGGCATTGCTGACACCTAGGGCGTTCCAACCCTTCTCTAACGTCACTGAGGGACTGTATCCCTACTGAACGTGATCACATCTGTTTGGAGCGCAGCGAGACTGCAATTTTTGCTCTCATGTATAGGCTGGAACCACTAGAGCCATACAAAAGCATTCGACGAACTTTAAACTTTATCCGAAGCATCAAAGCGTACTTACGCTTTTTCAACAGTCCTGCTTTTCGCCCTACTGTGCCGTGGTCGCACGGGATCGTGGTAGTAACATGCACCTGGATAAAACGGCAAAGGATCCCTCCGAAGCCCCCGAGACCGGCAACACCCTCGGTTCCACCCACGCAACTTTGATGAACACATTATAAATGTATCTTAAAAAATTTCGACATCAAATCAACCTGGCCATTGCTCTACGGCCTGTGGATTAGGCAACCGCTTCGGCACCCCTTTAGTGCTGTTTGCCTACCTTCAGGTACTATACCAACCGTCAGACTCAAGTGGTGTCGGAAGTTATTCACTTGATGACTACTTTCTGGGCGAGACCCGTTTTCAAGCCATCGTAACATAGTAAAAAATGATACTTCCTAAAATGCAAAAACCACGTCAAAAATGTGCAAACCAACGATTACAGCGCGTACAGGTAACTTCGCCAGAAGATGGGTAGTATGACACTTCCCGAAACGTCGCGAGATATCAACGCTACCACCCGGCTGGAGACCCGAGAAACCTTCATCAATGTTACTGTTTGTTTGCACATTTTTGAGATGGTTTTTGCATTTTCGGAAATACCATTTTTGACTATGTTACCAACATTTGAAAACGAGCCTCGGTCCGAAACTAGTCATCGAGTGAAAAAAAAGTGTGAAATTTGCAACTTTGCACTAGTTTTTTTATGTGCGCCGGCCTATGTTGCCGAGCGGTTCTAGGCGCTTCAGCCTGGAACCGCGCGACCTCTACGGTCGCAGGTTCGAATCCTGCCTCGGGCATGGATGTGTGTGATGTCCTTAGGTTAGTTAGGTTTAAGTAGTTCTAAGTTCTAGGGGACTGGTGACCTCAGATGTTAAGTTCCATAGTTCTCAGAGCCATTTGAACCATGTTTTTTCGATGTGCATTACAAAACAAAACAAAAAAACTGTTACAAGCGTCGACACTACTTCAGTCTGATGGCTGCTGTAGTCATAGAATGAAGGCTTTCGCGACCGGATGACATAGATGCTGGTAAACCTTTCGGGATGTGAGGTCGTTGTCCAACAAATTTTTCTGCTCCTGACATTTCGTCCAGGACTGCGCTGGTCATCCTCAGAGGCGTTCCTCCGCTGACTCTTGCCGGCTGACCTGTCGGGCGTCCGAGACCGACATATATAGTGTAGGAAAGGGGGTGGGGGGCGTGGTCGACGTAACACGTGATGAGCAGAGACAAACCTTGTCAAAGATAAAACTTAACTATCTATTATCGTCTTGTCAAAGATAAAATTGTCCTGCGATTGTCCGTGTGTCGCTTTATTTCATTGCCTCCTCTTTCCTATCAAAATTATCCTGATGCTTATAAATTTCAATGCCTTCTATACATAGTCGTGGATAATAATTTGACGTTGCAGATAAAATTTCTGTTTCAGAAAATTTCCCTTGTTGGTTTCCTGACTGAAGAGCGTGCCCTGCTACAGCTGATTTCTTTATTTTTGTTTTTCCTAGAGCACAGAAGCCTTTGCCGACTACGAAAAATGGAGAAATCAGCTGTAAAAGACCATGTTCTTCAGTCAGGAAACCACGAACATTCTGAAACAGAAATTTTATCTACAACGTCAGATTATTATCCACGACTATGTATAGGAGGCATTGAAATTTATAAGTATCAGGATAATTTTGATAGGAAAGAGGAGGCAATGAAACTTAGCGACATATGAACAGTAGCTCTGCAGAATCGCAAGGCAATTTTTTGACGACAATCGATAGTTAAGTTTTATCTATGACAAGGATTATCTCTCCTCATCACGTGTTACTTCGACCACGCCCCCCCCCCCTTTCTCCTACAGTGTATACACTACTGGCCATTAAAACTGCTACACCACGAAGATGACGCACTAAAGACGTAAAATGTAACCGGCAGGAAGAAAATGCTGTGATATGCACATGATTAGCTTTTCAGAGCATTCACACAAGGTTGGCGCCGGTGGCGACACCTACAACGTGCTGACATGAGGAAAGTTTCCAACCGATTTCTCATACACAACCAGCAGTTGACCAGCGTTGCCCGGTGAAACGTTGTTGTGATGCCTCGTGTAAGGAGGAGAAATGCGTACCATCACGTTTCCGGCTTTGATAAAGGTCAGATTGTAGCCTATCGCGATTGTGGTTTATCCTATCGCGACACTGCTGCTCGCGTTGGTCAGTTCGTAGGATCAGATGGTAATAGTTTGAACATAGCTGCTAAGGTTCAGTGACCGTGTTAGAATTATTTTAGAACAAATAAGCCCTCGGTCACAAATTTTAGGTCAAAATTGACCAGGTTTCGACGCTACTATGAGCGTCGTCTTCAGAATTAAATTAACTGAATATGGAAGTTAATAGGAATATAAAAAAAGGGAGGAAGGTTTATCTGTTTAGCAAGAGTAATAGAAGGCAGATTTCAGACTACCTAACAGATCAAAACGAAAATTTCTGTTCCCACACTGACAATGTTGTGTGTTTATGGAAAAAGTTCAAGGCAATCGTAAAATGCGTTTTAGACAGGTACGTGCCGAGTAAAACTGTGAGGGACGGGAAAAACCCACCGTGGTACAACAACAAAGTTAGGAAACTACTGCGAAAGCAAAGAGAGCTTCACTCCAAGTTTAAACGCAGCCAAAACCTCTCAGACAAACAGAAGCTAAACGATGTCAAAGTTAGCGTAAGGAGGGCTATGCGTGAAGCGTTCAGTGAATTCGAAAGTAAAATTCTATGTACCGACTTGACAGAAAACCCTAGGAAGTTCTGGTCTTACGTTAAATCAGTAAGTGGCTCGAAACAGCTTATCTAGACACTCCGGGATGATGATGGCATTGAAACAGAGGATGACACGCGTAAAGCTGAAATACTAAACACCTTTTTCCAAAGCTGTTCCACAGAGGAAGACCGCACTGCAGTTCCTTCTCTAAATCCTCGCACAAACGAAAAAATGGCTGACATCGAAATAAGTGTCCAAGGAATAGAAAAGCAACTGGAATCACTCAACAGAGGAAAGTCCACTGGACCTGACGGGATACCAATTCGATTCTACACAGAGTACGCGAAAGAACTTGCCCCCCTTCTAACAGCCGTGTACCGCAAGTCTCTAGAGGAACGGAAGGTTCCAAATGATTGGAAAACAGCACAGGTAGTCCCAGTCTTCAAGAAGGGTCGTCGAGAAGATGCGCAAAACTATAGACCTATGTCTCTGACGTCGATCTGTTGTAGAATTTTAGAACATGTTTTTTGCTCGAGTATCATGTCGTTTTTGGAAACCCAGAATCTACTATGTAGGAATCAACATGGATTCCGGAAACAGCGATCGTGTGAGACTCAACTCGCTTTATTTGTTCATGAGACCCAGAAAATATTAGATACAGGCTCCTAGGTAGATGCTATTTTTCTTGACTTCCGGAAGGCGTTCGATACAGTTCCGCACTGTCGCCTGATAAACAAAGTAAGAGCCTACGGAATATCAGACCAGCTGTGTGGCTGGATTGAAGAGTTTTTAGCAAACAGAACACAGCATGTTGTTATCAATGGGGAGACGTCTACAGACGTTAAAGTAACCTCTGGCGGGCCACAGGGGAGTGTTATGGGACCATTGCTTTTCACAATATATATAAATGACCTAGTAGATAGTGTCGGAAGTTCCATGCGGCTTTTCGCGGATGATGCTGTAGTATACAAAGAGGTTGCAGCATTAGAAAATTGTAGCGAAATGCAGGAAGATCTGCAGTGGATAGGCACTTGGTGCAGGGAGTGGCAACTGTCCCTTAACATAGACAAATGTAATGTATTGCGAATACATAGAAAGAAGGATCCTTTATTGTATGATTATATGATAGCGGAACAAACACTGGTAGCAGTTACTTCTGTAAAACATCTGGGAGTGTGCGTGCGGAACGATTTGAAGTGGAATGATCATATAAAATTAATTGTTGGTAAGGTGGGTACCAGTTTGAGATTCACTGGGAGAGTCCTTAGAAAATGTAGTCCATCAACAAAGGAGGTGGCTTAGAAAACACTCGTTCGACCTATACTTGAGTATTGCTCATCAGTGTGGGATCCGTACCAGATCGGGTTGACGGAGGAGATAGAGAAGATCCAAAGAAGAGCGGCGCGTTTCGTCACAGGGTTATTTGGTAACCGTGATAGCGTTACGGAGATGTTTAGCAAACTCAAGTGGCAGACTCTGCAAGAGAGGCGCTCTGCATCGCGGTGTAGCTTGCTGTCCAGGTTTCGAGAGGGTGCGTTTCTGGATGAGGTATCGAATATATTGCTTCCCCCTACTTATACCTCCCGAGGAGATCACGAATGTAAAATTAGAGAGATTCGAGCGCGCACGGAGGCTTTCCGGCAGTCGTTCTTCCCGCGAACCATACGCGAGTGGAACAGGAAAGGGAGGTAATGACAGTGGCGTGTAAAGTGCCCTCCGCCACACACCGTTGGGTGGCTTGCGGAGTATAAATGTAGATGTAGATATATAATACATTAATAAAATTAAAGTTTGTACTGACTAGAAATCAATTTTTTTTTAAATGTGATTTATAAGTACTGCCTCTCTTTGTAGTCAGTACAAACTTTAATTTTATTAATGTGTTATATACCTAATATTTTTTAGAACAGTTAATTTAATTCTGAATAAGACGCTCATGGTAGCGTCGAAACCTGGTCAATTTTGACCTAATATTTGTGACCCAGGGCTTATTTGTTCTAATATAGCAGATGGTAATGTTCTTGGGTGCGCAGACCCCATGAAGCAATGGATCCAGACGGTCAACAAGGCTCTGTGCAAGCTGCTTGTGGCTCCATAATACTGTGAGCCGCGTTTCTTTAGAATAGACTGGGTCCCCTGGTACGACTGAAACGATCATTGACTGAAAATGGTTGTGTTTCGCTAGTTGCAGACCATTTGAGACCGTTGAAGGTCTTCATGTTCCTAAAAATCCGTGGAATTTTTATTGGTGACGAAGCGCCATGTCACCGAGCCACTGTGTTGAAGAACATTCTGGGCAGTCTGAACGAATTATCTGGCTATCCAGATCGCCCAACGTGACTCCCATCGAACATTTGCGGCACATAATCCACAGATCAGTTCTTGCACAAAATTCTCACTGGGAACATTTTCGCAATTGGAGACAACACGGCTGATTATTTCTTCAGGGGACTCTTTTTTTATCTCCCTATACACTATCCAGTTACATTAATGTGACCACCCGTCAGAAGCCTAAATAACCACCTTTTGCACTGTGGATCGCTGCACGACGTGCAGGAAAAGAGTGAATGAGATTCTGGAAGGTATTGAAAGGGATGCGCAGCGTACTGACCCCACTGCTGTGACCAGCCACGCTACGTTTCTCGGTTGAGGATAAAACGTGGCCGGCCGCAGTGGCCGAGCGGTTCTAGGCGCTACAGTCTGGAACTTCGCGACCGCTACAGTGGCAGGTTCGAATCCTGCCTCGGGCATAGATGTGTGTGAGGTCCTTAGGTTAGTTAGGTTTAAGTAGTTCTAAGTTCTAGGGGACTGATGACCTCAGAAGTTAAGTCCCAAAGTACTCAGAGCCATTTGATAAAACGTGATTCATATGAAAAGGGCACCTGTCGCCACTAAGTGGACGTCAGGCTGAGGTTCTGGCGTGCATATTCAAGCCTTGCTCACCAGTGACCAGCAGTCGGCATGTGTGTGTGAAGTAGGTGCCTCCAGTAGAAGCTCGTACACGGAACATTCGCTGAACGGTCGTCGAGCAGACACTGTTAACAGCGGCTTGGTTCACCTCGGCAGACAGCTGCTCCACACCTGCACGTTTATTCGCCAATGCACATCTTTGCAGCCGTCGTTCACCCCTGTCATCTGCGCTATGTGATCAAAAGTATCCGGACACCCCCAAAAACATACGTTTTTCATATTAGGTGCATTGTGCTGCCACCTACTGCCAGGTACTCCGTATCAGCGACCTCACCAGTCATTAGACATCGTGAGAGAGCAGAATGGGGCGCTCCGGAACTCACGAACCAAGTGGTCAGGTGATTGGGTGTCACTTGTGTCATACGTCTGTATGCGAGATTTACACTCTCCTAAACATCCCTAGGTCTACTGTTTCCGATGCGACAGTGAAGTGGAAACGTGAAGGGACACGTACAGCACAAAAGCGCACAGGCCGACCTCGTTTGGCAGAGACCGCCGACAGTTGAAGAGGGTCGTAATGTGTAATAGGCAGACATCTATCCAGACCATCACACAGGAATTCCATACTGCATCAGGATCCACTGCAAGTACTACAATAGGTTGGAGGTGAGAAAACTTGGATTTCATGGTCGAGCGGCTGCTCATAAACCACACATCACGCCGGTAAATGCCAAACGACGCCTCGCTTGGTGTAAGGAGCGTATAAACATTGGACGATTGAACAGTGCAAAAACGTTGTGTGGAGTGACGAATCACGGTACACAATGTGGCGATCCGATAGCCGGATGTGGCATGGCAAATGCCCGGTGAACGTCATTTGCCAGCAGCACGTGTAGTGCCAAAAGTAAAATTCGGAGGTGGTGGTGCTATCGTCTGTTTTCTCTGCCTCGTGATGACTGCGTGTTGTGTGATGTCGTTAGGTTAGTTAGGTTTAAGTAGTTCTAAGTTCTAGGGGACTGGTGACCATAGAAGTTAACTCCAGTAGTGCTCAGAGGCATTTGAACCAATTTTTGTTATCGTCTGGTGATGTTTTTCATGGAGGAGGCTTACAACACCTGTTGTTTTGCGTGGCATTATCACAGTGACACACACAGTGGTTACGGTTACTACAAGCCACACCACAAGTTGGGAAACGGGGACAAATTTTATAGTAGTTCACTGTCGAGTTGAGATTTTCACACACAAATGTTTTATTCATATCTTACAGAAATAACAGTACGGCAATAAACAACCTTTAAAAACACGCCGCTAACGGCAATAAAGTAATTTATAGCAATACAACAATTATTTTAAAAAATTTCTTTCTTAAAAAATTGAAATAACAGTACGGCAATCAACAACTTTTCAAAACACGCCGCTAACGGCAATCAAGTAATTTACAGCAATGCAACAGTTTAAAAATTTCTCTTAAAAACGGGAATCAAGTCATTTATAGCAATACAACAGTTTAAAGTTAAAAAAAAAAAAGAACACAGAAGCTAACACTACGGCAATAACGGTCTTCCAAAACACGCCGTTCACGACATTCAAGTAATTTATAGCAATACAACAGTTTAAAAATTTAAAGAACATTAGTAAACAGGCTATTAAGGTAAATACAGAACTTTGTTAATAAAATACGGTGAGGTAGTGAAGCTACCAACACCGCCATTAAAAAAATTAAACAGGTCTCAGCAAACACACAATTAATGACAATAAAAGGAATTTACAAACTTGGAGGAATTTAAAAAAAATTTAAACGAAAGTCTCATGGAATATGACTAGAACATAACAGATATGACGGACCCGTGTAAGGCGGCCACAAATCACCCACTCAGGGATGCTCAGGCTAGGCAGAATGCTGACCAATTTAAATACGCCCGTAAGCAGAATTGTCACTCTCAGACTGGTCACTGCAACGACTTTTAGCCAGCGAAAACTTGTTATAAGATGGCTTAACGTGCTGACAGAATTAGAGCTAACCTTGTGCAAGCAAACATTACACCAACAAGAAGCATGAATTTACTCATAACCCACGACAGAATAGCGAAACAATTAAACTGCCAAAACTACACCTCCCATCGGGCAGTGACGAGAGGAGGAGGAAAGATCACTGTCTTCAATTACACCGGTGCCAGGGACAGGAAACCGATCGCCGGAGGCCACAAGGCAGAAGAGACGCTGGTTACACAAAATTCTTACTTAATGATTAACCTTCCACTACCGTAACTTGCAGTAATGCTCGAACAGGCAGTACACGACCTCCGATGGCCAGGATCGACATGTCCGACCGCGCACGTGTCGCCAGCGTACCCAACACGCCACGGTCACGCGACAACACGCTCTGTCACCGGAGTTCACGTCTTCTCTGCAACGTTGACGGGTAGTGACCGCTCCTTCATGTTAGGTGTCTCCTTTTAAACTCCAGTCTTGAAACGGAGGATTTAAAGAAGCTTGTTTGTGGTGTCACTGCCAGACACCACACTTGCTAGGTGGTAGCTTAAATCGGCCGCGGTCCATTAGTACATGTCGGACCCGCGTGTCGCCACTGTGTGATCGCAGACCGAGCGCCACCACACGGCAGGTCTCGAGAGACGTACGAGAACTCGCCCCAGTTGTACGACGACGTTGCTAGCGACAATATGGACGACGCCTTTGCTCTCATTTGCCGAGAGACAGTTAGAATAGCCTTCAGCTAAGTTAATGTCTACGACCTAGCAAGGCGCCATTAGCCTTATATAGCTTGTATCAAACGAGTCTCACTTGTATCGCCACAATCTCCAGATGTCTCATCAAGAACGATGTATACAAAGGATGGATTAAAAGATAAGTACCAAAGGAGCTACGTACTTTTCTTATTAGAATTCACTACTTATCCTGTTCCAGAAATTCACGCCCGTCTGCGTTAGATAGCGTGCATTTTCGGCCTCCTCTATCTACAAGGTGTTGGCACATTCACCAACACATCATTGTTAACGTCCCAACAAGGTGAAATGAACAGCAACTACTCGTGGGGCGATTCTGTATACAACCAACACGCGAGGAGCTCTTCCGTCAACCCGACCCGCTCGTTACACACAACCGACACACATCACGTGGCGACTCGGTACAACCGACCACGCCTGCTCCGCGCTGGAGAGCCACACTGCCCTCCCGTGTCCACCACACTCTCTCTGCGCGCAACTCTCTCTGCCCATGGAAAAGTCTCACAATTTAAAACCTGGTTCCTAAATCAATGTCTTACCATTGTATAATCTATCTGAAACCTTCTAGTATCTCCAGGGTTCTTCCATGTATACAACCTTCTTTCATGATTCTTGAACCAAGTGTTAGCTATGATTAAGTTACGCTCTGTGCAAAATGCTACCAGGCGGCTTCCTATTTCTTAGCCCCAATCCATTATCACCTACTATGTTTCCTTCTCTCCCTTTTCCTACTGTCGATTTCCAGTCACCCATGACTATTAAATTTTCGTCTCCCTTCACTACCTGAATAATTTCTTTTATCTGATCATACATTTCTTCAATTTCTTCGTCATCTGCAGAGCTAGTTGGCATATAAACTTGTACTACTGTAGTAGGCGTAGGCTTCGTGTCTATCTTGGCCACAATAATGCGTTCACTATGCTGTTTTTAGTAGCTTACCCGCACTCCTATTTGTTTATTCATTATTAAACCTACTCCTGCATTACCCCTATTTGATTTTGTATTTATAACCCTGTATTCACCTGACCAAAAGTCTTGTTCCTCCTGCCACCGAACTTCACTAATTCCCACTATATCTAACTTTAACCTATCCATTTCCCTTTTTAAATTTTCTAACCTACCTGCCCGATTAAGGGATCTGACATTCCACGCTCCGATCCGTAGAATGCCAGTTTTCTTTCTCCTGATAACGACGTCCTGTTGAGTAGTCCCCGCCCGGAGATCGGAATGGGGGACTATTTTACCTCCGGAATATTTTACCCAAGAGGACGCCATCATCATTTAATCATACAGTAAAGCTGCATGCCCTCGGGAAAAATTACGGCCGTAGTTTCCCCTTGCTTTCAGCCGTTCGCAGTACCGGCACAGCAAGGCCGTTTTGGTTATTGTTACAAGGCCAGATCAGTCAATCATCCAGACTGTTGCCCCTGCAACTACTGAAAAGGCTGCTGCCCCTCTTCAGGAACCACATGTTTATCTGGCCTCTCAACAGATACCCCTCCGTTGTGGTTGCACCTATCGTACGGCTATCTGTATCGTTGAGGCACGCAAGCCTCCCCACCAACGGCAAGGTCCATGGTTCATTTACTACTTATGCGCGTAAAATAAGTACGGAACATCCTGTCTGAGGTATAAATGTAGTTTTAGCTGACGCAGTGAAGATATGGAAATGATTCTAGTGTCATCGCAAGCGTCAGCAAACTATTTTCTTGGTCAGAATTTGTTCACCAATAAAACTTTACGATGCGCTGTCTCTGTACAATGCGTACCGCACGCCTATACAAACTTGCCAAAAGTGGTACTGCAGTGACCGAAAATGGGTGAAAAAAGATCTTAATTTGCCTGAAAAGAACTCAAAATGGCTCCCGAAAATTATGTGAAACTGGAAATACTGAAAATTCTGTAAAATATTTATAATAACATTAAAACTTTGAACATAGCTGCTAAGGTTCAGTGACCGTGTCAGAATTATATTAGAACAAATAAGCCCTCGGTCACAAATATTAAGTCAAAATTGAGCAGGTTTCGATGCTACTATGAGCGTCGTCTTAAGAATTAAGCTAACTGTTCTAAAACATATTAGGTATATAATACAGTAATAAAATTAAAGTTTGTACTGACTGGAAAAAGATGCAGTACTTACAAGTCACATTTTTAAAAAATCTAAGCCGGAAAGGCGACGTCATGAACAGCCTTTCCGGCTTAGATTTTTTTTAAAATGTGACTTGTAAGTACGGCATCTTTTTCCAGTCAGTACGAACTTTAATTTTATTAATGTATTATATACCTAATATGTTTTAGAGCAGTAATTCTGAAGGTGACGCCCATAGTAGCGTCGAAACCTGGTCAATTTTGACTTAATATTTGTGACCGAGGGCTTATTTGTTCTAATAAAATAACATTTCTACTCTTTTAAGATACAAATCATGATCGGGCGTTTTCGTTGAATTGTGAGCGATGAAGGAAGTGGCCACAACAAATGTAAACCAAAGGATTTTCTGTTAACGTTATACACTACTCAAAATATAAAGTTATCATTCTTCCATGAGTCTGTAATCGTCTCTTACCGCGAAGCATACGTTTGACTTGAAATTGCACAGTACCTTCCTCTGTAAGGGTCCAAAAGCGTGGCTCTCTACCACGTCACCCTCGAACTCGGTGACTCTTGAAACAGCAAGGTGTCAACACAAGCGAAACAAAGGCACAGCTTAGAAGTCCATGTGGAGTGTATTAATGATGCCACACTGGCACCAAATTTCACCATAATTCTGCACAACGCCGCCGTGGGCGTGTCTCAAGAAGAGAAGTTTGTCACAGCCCTTCTTACCCACATTTCAGCTCTTCTTTTGATTTCGATGGAGGTCAGAACCGCGAATCCCGGCGTTGGAATCACGCAGTTTCCTTTTGGGTGGCCGAGAAAAGTGTCTGACAAGGGGAAGGCCTCAGACACGGCCAACCCATTCTTTTCAAATTTGGCAGGTCGCTTGTGGACTACCTAAAACGAAAGACTCTAAGATATTTTGGTTCAACACCCCCGAAATTTTGAGAAAATCACCCCTGAAGGTTATGACGAGCAATAAACTCAAAATTGAAGGGATCGATAGATAATTGTAAATAGAGCATTTTTTATCATCAGGTATGGGGTCCTCAAACTCAAACTTCTCCATAAATCGAGGAAAGAAACTTTTACAACTGCCGCTTCTGTATCCGCATGGTAAACGCTTTTCGCCGACAGCGTGACAGCGCAACGGCCAAGGTAAAGCCGGCACGGTAGCTCGCAGGGCGTTCGATACAGTTCCCCACAGTCGTTGAATGAACAAAGTAAGAGCACATGGACTATCAGACGAATTGTGTGATTGGATGGAAGCGCTCCTAGATAACAGAACGCAGCATGTTATTCTCAATGGAGAGAAGTCTTCCGAAGTAAGAGTGGTTTCAGGTGTGCCGCAGGGGAGTGTCGTAGGACCGTTGCTATTCACAATATACATAGATGACCTTGTGGATGACATCGGAAGTTCACTGAGGCTTTTTGCGGATGATGCTGTTTTACATCGAGAGGTTGTAACAATAGAAAATTGTACTGAAATGCAGGAGGATCTGCAGCGAATTGACGCATGGTGCAGGGAATGGCAATTGAATCTCAATGTAGACAAGTGTAATGTGGTGCGAATACATAGAAAGATAGATCCCTTATAATTTAGCTACAAAATAGCAGGTCAGCAACTGGAAGCAGTTAATCCCATAAATTATGTTGGAGTACGCATTAGGAGTGATTTAAAATGGAATGATCATATAAAGTTGATCGTCGGTAAAGCAGATGCCAGACTGAGATTCATTGGAAGAATCCTAAGGAAATGCAATCCGAAAACAAAGGAAGTAGGTTACAGTACGCTTGTTCGCCCACTGCTTGAGTACTGCTCAGCAGTGTGGGATCCGTACCAGATAGGGTTGATAGAAGAGATAGAGAAGATCCAACGGAGAGCAGCGCGCTTCGTTACAGGATCATTTAGTAATCGCGAAAGCGTCACGGAGATGACAGATAAACTCCAGTGAAAGACTCTGCAGGAGAGACACTCAGTAGCTCGGTACGGGCTTTTGTTGAAGTTTCGCGAACATACCTTCACCGAGGAGTCAAGCAGTATATTGCCCCCTCCTACGTATATCTCGCGAAGAGACCGTGAGGATAAAATCAGAGAGATTAGAGCCCACACAGAGGCATACGGACAAGCCTTCTTTCCACGAACAATACGAGACTGGAATAGAAGGAAGAACCGATAGAGGTACTCAAGGTACCCTCCGCCACACACCGTCAGGTGGCTTGCGGAGTATGGATGTAGATGCAGATGGTTGAAAGAGCATGAACACCCTTTGCTGCTACAAATCGAGTAAGATTTCGTTTAATGCTTTTGAATGTCCCTAACGGTTCCACCCAGCAAAGCAGAGCCACTACACACCAAAGGGGTCGAACCACGTTCAGTGGGATCGTAGTCCAACGATGTCAGGGTAGGGTTGAATCGTCCAGGCGGATGGGGGAGGGGGAGGGGAAGTCAGCTGTTGTCGAAAGCTGTGAAGAACATTGTGCTGTAACTCATCTCACTGCCAGCTGTCGTATGCGACTTCGAAATGTGTGGGAATCAACGCCCCAAGAGAAAGGGAGGTTTCACTGACACCTTCGGTGCCACTCCTGACTCTCGCGTCGATTCTGAGCGCCGTGTGTCTGAAATATTTTCCTCGGGCACTCGTAAGGGATTCGCGTGGTTCCAACGCTGCATTTTTGAAAGAGATGGGGCCCCTCCACGCCCGCACCAACGTGGTGACCAAAGCAAAAGTTCTACTGTCACCTTCGTAAACATGTTAGTTATCTAGTAAGTGGATCACAGGACGCTGGGCTGTGATGTTATCCGTGCGTCTGGGTAAGACTACGCATTAACGCGGTCCATCAGGTGACAGATAGTGGACGAAACGCGAGTGAGGGTAGCGATTTGAAGAGCAGAGGGAAAAAAGTGCCATGGCTCGTGCCGTAGTGGCTTACTAGCTGCGATAGTTCATGCAAGGTTGGATTTGTTAGTATGGGTATCATGCATCATTACCGTGGCAAGCGATGGCGATGTATCCCAGTTGCTGCAGCCGCTACATTCCTGGAACAATCGAGATCGTTATACAGTAGTGGGAGATCGGCCATAGATCATCTCACTGTGTGGGGGATGTGTGGAGCTTGTTTGCATGCGGTACGGCTTCCCTGTGTGGTGCCAGTTATTCGGCAGTGTATTTCAGCTGGATATCCAGTAAATGCGTCTGATTAATAGGGGCTCGCCTGTGCCGTTATGTTTGCGTATGCTTGGCCATAGATGTTATGTCCTTGCAAGTATGTCGTTTGGTCTTTTATGTTTCCATCTATGGTTGTCGCGATTTTCATCTCCATCGCAGATACGTCAAAAGAAGGGTTGAAATGTGAGTAAAGGGGCAGTGATGACTCTCTCAGCGTCTAAAACGTCCACAGTTTGGCAGAACTGCAGTAAATTCGTGGCATCATTAACCAACTGCTGAGCTGTTGCCTGTTTTATCGCGCGTTTTGACACCTTGCTGTTCGGAGCATCGCCAAGCTCGATGGTGAGGTTCTATGCCGTGGGCCACGCTTTTACGCCATTAGAGAGGAAGATTATAGACACTTTTGAGCCAGATTTGAAACTTATGCTTCGAAATCAGAGAGAGTTACGGAGTTTTGATAAAGTGATAACTTCATACACTGAAGACCCAAAGAAACTGATACACCTGCCTAATATCGTGTTGGCCCCCGCGAGCACGCAGAAATGGCTCAACACGACTAGGCATGGACTCGACTATTGTCTGAAGTACTGCTGGAGGGAACTGACACCATCAATCCTACAGGGCTGTCAATAAAGCTGTAAGAATACCAGCTGATCGAGACCTCTTCTGAACACTATCTGCAAGGTACATCTACATCTACATCCATACTCCGCAAGCCACCTGACGGTCTGTGGCGGAGGGTACCTTGAGTACCTCTATCGGTTCTCCCTTCTATTCCAGTCTCGTATTGTTCGTGGAAAGAAGGATTGTCCGTATGCCTCTGTGTGGGCTCTAATCTCTCTGATTTTATCCTCATGGTCTCATCGCGAGATATACGTAGGAGGGAGCAATATACTGCTTCACTCCTCGGTGAAGGTATGTTTTCGAAACTTCAACAAAAGCCCATACCGAGCTACTGAGCGTCTCTCCTGCAGAGTCTTCCACTGGAGTATATCTATCATCTCCGTAACGCTTTCGCGATTACTAAATGATCCTGTAACGAAGCGCGCTGCTCTCCGTTGGATCTTCTCTATCTCTTCTATCGACCCTATCTGGTACGGATCCCACGCTGCTGAGCAGTATTCAAGCAGTGGGCGAACAAATGTACTGTATCCTACCTCTTTTGTTTCCGGATTGCATTTCCTTAGGATTCTTCCAATGTATCTCAGTCTGGCATCTGTTTTGCCGACGATCAACTTTATATGATCATTCCATTTTAAATCACTCCTAATGCGTACTCCAAGATAATTTATGGAATTAACTGCTTCCAGTTGCTGACCTGCTATATTGTTGCTAAATTATAAGGGATCTTTCTTTCTATGTATTCGCAGCACATTACACTTGTCTACATTCAGATTCAATTGCCATTCCCTGCACCATGCGTCAATTCGCTGCATATCCTCCTGCATTTCAGTACAATTTTCCATCGTTACAACCTCTCGATGTACCACAGCATCATCCCCAAAAAGCCTCAGTGAACTTCCGATGTTATCCAAAGGTCATTCATGTATATTGTGAATATAAACGGTCCTACGACACTCCCCTGCGGCACACCTGAAATCACTCTTACTTCGGAAGACTTCTCTCCATTGAGAATGACATGCTGCGTTCTGTTATCTAGGAACTCTTCAATCCAATTACACAATTGGTCTGATAGTCCATATGCTCTTACTTTGTTCATTAAACGACTGTGGGGAACTGTATCGAACGCCTTGCGTAAGTCTATGGGCCTCTGAGTCTCGTGGACGAATAGCGCGGGCTGGGTTCCACACGCTCATCTTTCTCGAAACCCATGCTGATTCCTACAGAGTAGATTTCTAGTCTCCAGAAAAGTCATTATACTCGAACATAATACGTTTTCCAAAATTCTACAACTGATAGACATTAGAGATATAGGTCCATAGTTCTGCACATCTGTTCGACGTCCCTTCTTGAAAACGGGGATGACCTGTGCCCTTTTCCAATCCTTTGGAACGCTACGCTCTTCTAGAGACCCACGGTACACCGCTACAAGAAGGGGGGCAAGTTCCTTCGTGTACTTTGTGTAAAGAACTGGTATCCCATCAGATCCAGCGGCCTTTCCTCTTTTGAGCGATCTTAATTGTTTCTCTGTCCCTCTATCGTCTATTTCGATATCTACCATTTTGTCATCTGTGCGAAAATCTAGAGAAGGAACTACAGTGCAGTCTTCCTCTGTGAAACAGCTTTGGAAAAAGACATTTAGTATTTCAGCCTTTAGTCTGTCATCCTTAATTTGGTCACAGAGTGTTTGGACATTTTGTTTTGATCCACCTACCGCTTTGACATAAGACCAAAATTTCTTAGGATTTTCTGCCAAGTCATTACATAGAACTTTACTTTCGAATTCATTGAACGCCTCTCGCATAGCCCTCCTCACACTACATTTCGCTTCGCGTAATTTTTGTTTGTCAGCAAGGCTTTGGCTATGTTTATGTTTGCTGTGAAGTTCCCTTTGCTTCCGCAGCAGTTTTCTAACTCGGTTTTTGTACCACGGTGGCTCTCTTCCATCTCTTACGATCTTTCTTGGCACATACTCATCTAACACATATTGTACGATGGTTTTGAACTTTGTCCACTGATCCTCAACACTATCTGTACTTGAGACAAAACTTTTGTGTTGAGCCACCAGGTACTCTGAAATCTGCTTTTTGTCAATGGTCATTGGTCAATAATGTTTATGTCAGGGGAGTTTGGTGGCCAGCGGAAGTGGTTAAACCAATAAGACTGTTCCTGGAGTCACCTGTAGCAATTCTGGACGTGTGGGGTGTCGCATTGTCCTTCTGGAAATGTCCAAGTCCGTCAGAATGCATAATGGACATGAATGGATGCAGATAATCAGACAGGATTATTACGTACGAGTCACCTGTCAGAGTCGTATCTAGATGTATTCGGGGCTCCATATCACTCCAACTGCACCGTTACAGCGCCTCCACCAATTTTCCAAGTCCGCTGCTGACATGCACGGTCCATGGATTGATGAAGCTACCTCCATACGGGTACACGCCCATCCGCTCGATACAATTTGAAACGAGACTCGTCCGACAAGGCAACATGTTGCCAGTCATCAACAGTCCAATGTCGGTGTTGAGGGGCCCAGGTGAGGCGTAAAGCTTTGCGTCGTGCAGTCATCAAGGGTACACGAGTGAGCTTTCAGCTCCGAAAGCCCATATCGATGATATTTCGTTGAATGGACCGCAAGCTGACACTTGTTGATGGCCAAGCATTGAAATCTACAGTAATCTGCAGAAGGGTAGATCAATTCTCTTCAGTCGTCGTTGTTCCCGTTCTTTCAGGATCTTTTTCCGGCTGCTGCGATGTCAGAAATTTGTTGTTTTACCGGACTCCTGATATTCACGGTACACTCGTGAAATGGTCGTACGGGAAAATCCCCACTTCAAGCTCTATCGCTCGTGCCCCGACTATAACACCACGTTCAAACTCAGTTAAATCTCGATAACCCTACATTGTAGTAGAGGTAACCGATCTAACAACTGTGCCAGACCCCTGTTGTTTTATATAGGGGCTTGCCGACTGCAGCGCCGTTTTCTGCCTGTTTACATATCTCTGTATTTGAATACTCATGCCTATACCAGTTGTTTGGCGTTTCGGTGTATTTTGAGTAGTGTGTAGGGTTAACAGAAAATCGTTTGATTCACATGTTTTGTGGGCACTTTCTTCATCGCTCACAATTCATCGAAAACGCCAAGCTTATGATTTGAACCTTAAAAGAGTAAAAATTTTATTAGAAATATTTTACTGAATCTTCAGCATTTGCAGTTTCACATAATTTGCGGTAGCCGTTTTAAGTTCTTTTCGCGCATGTTAAAACTCTTTTTAGCTCACTGCAGTAACAATTTGGGCATATTTGTACAGGTGTGAGGTACCCATTTTATAAAGACATCGTAAAGTTCCCTTGGTAAAAAAATTCTGACTGTGCTGGCCAGGGCAGCAGTCGAACATTTTCTGTATCCAGAAAGGCTCGTACAGGACATGTAATATGTGGTCGTGCATTATCCTGCTGAAATGTAGGGTTTCGCAGGGATCGAATGAAGGGTAGAGCCACGGGTCGTGACACATCTGAAATGTAACGTCCACAGTTCAAAGTGTCGTCAATGCGAACAAGAGGTGACCGAGAAGTGTAACCAATGGCACGCCATACCATCACGCCGGGTCATACGCCAGTATGGCGATGACCAATACACGCTTCCAATGTGCGTTCACCGCGATGTCGCCAAACACGGATGCGAGCGACCATCATGGTGCTGTAAACAGAACCTGGATTCATCCGAAAAAATGACGTTTTGCCATTCGCGCACCCAGGTTCGTCGTTGAGTACGCCATCGCAGACGCTCCTGTCTGTGATGCAGCGTCAAGGGTAACCGCAGCCATCGGCTCCGAGCTGCTGCAAACGTCGTCGAACTGTTGGTGCAGATGGTTGTTGTCTTGCAAACGTCCCCATCTGTTGAGTCAGGGATGGAGACGCGGCTGCACGATCCGTTACAGCCATGCGGATAAGATGTCTGTCATCTCGACTGCTAGTGATACGAGGCCGTTGGGATCCAGCCCGGCGTTCCGTATTACCCTCCTGAACCCACCGATTCCATATTCTGCTAACAGTCATTGGATCTCGACCAACGCGAGCAGCAATGTCGCGATACGATAAACCGCAATCGCGATAGGCTACAATCCGACCTTTATCAAAGTCAGAAACGTGATGGTACGCATTTCTCCTCCTTACACAAGGCATCACAACAACGTTTCACCAGGCAACGCCGGTCAACTGCTGTTTGTGTATGAGAAATCGGTTGGAAAGTTTCCTCATTTCTCCTCCTTAACGAGACATCACAACAGCGTTTCACCAGGCAACGCCGGTCAACTGCTGTTTGTGTATGAGAAATCGGTTGGAAACTTTCCTCGTGTCAGCACGTTGTAGGTGTCACCACCTTAGCGAACCTTGTGTGAATGCTCTGAAAAGCTAATCATTTGCATATCACAGCATTTTCTTCCTGTCGGTTTAATGTCGCTTCTGTAGCACGTCATCTTCGTGGTGTAGCAATTTTAATGGCCAGTTGTGTAATTAGTTGATGTAGTTTACGAATCTATGCTGCAGCGATTGAACCCCTGGTCCACTGAAATACTTAATGGCTGCCTTACAGATTTATTTCGTCTGCTCTGCATAATTTCTGCTTGTGTTTTGCAAGACAAGCACAGCAGTCGTAGTACACGCGTGGTCCCCATCGACGAACCCCGCCATGTTCGCTACGGAGGCTGATCTCTAACTATCGAGTCCGGGGCATAAATACAGCGCAACAGTCTTGTGCCGTTCTTGGCCTCGCGCTATCGCGCACTGTATGATAACAATAATATTGCGCAATAAATACTGAGCGCATGAAGCGCCCTTAAGACCTACTTACGTTGAGAATGCTTAACTGAAGTTGTCATATATGCTTAAAAAAAGTTACCTTACACACAACAAAAGAATTACGCGAATCGTTACGGAAATCAGTGGATGTGATGTACATTTACAGACAAACTAATGATTACAATATCGGAGAAATTCTCTGATTTATTTAGGAGAAAGAACTTCGCAAATTGAGCAAGTCTGTAACTGGTTGGTACACCTGTGGCACTTACGCAAGAATTTACTCGGTTTAGCGCTGATTCTCAGAGTTGTTGGGTGGCGTGCTGAGGGATAACGTGCCAAATTATATGCTACTGGCGCGTTAGGTCGTCAAGATTGTAACGTATTACTATGTTTACGACGTTTCTCATCGAGCCATATACGTTATCTCGCACTTCTAGCTGCTTCTCTCACACAAATAATGATAAAAATTCAGAAATTCAGGGTCGCCACCAGCCCAAACCCTTCCTAACCATTTAGAAAAAAAAACGGAGCTAGAAAAAATAATTTAATTACAAGTATACAGATTTCTTTAAGTAGCCAGATAAATAGCACTCCATGTCGTGCATGAGGCAAGTTGATTAATTCAGGATTGGAAATCGGAGTAAGTGGGTAAGATCAACACCACAGAATTTATCTTTCAAGTAGATTATTTATTGTATCTAAGTATTTGGTTGCACATCCTAACTACACGTAACTGGTGCCTGACTAGAAATATTTAAGTAAGAATTACGTGAGAATGTAACAGAACACAATTTAACTACAGCAAGAAAACGGGGGTGCCAGACAATCATACTATCATCTCCTTTGCTTTCATTCCATAAGAATATCTCAGTGAGATTCGCATTACGATTCTACGCATGCACTATTCTGGACAGAGGTTTAACCAAAGCACGAGGTTCTGCGGTAATATTATTCAACATGCTAACTGCGTCTGCTGCACGTGGTGCATTCCGAATCAAACTGTTGTGCTGCTTTGTAGAAAGCGCACGAAAGAACAGATATTCTTGCAGAAATTATAGCTCGTTAAACAAGCAAACTGTTAAAAGAAAGCGTATTGCGGTGCAGTGGTGGACCAGAAGAGTTACTGATTACCAAACATGTGGCACAAAATCGACACACAGAGACAAAAGCAACTTCCACAAAATATAAGATTAAAAATCACACTCGCTTCGACACAGTATTACACTCACGTACGGTTGAAGAGAACCTAACCAGCTTTTCCTAATCGGATTTACCGTTTGAGATTCTACTTCATCGTTGTTCAAAATGAACAAAGTAACTTCCACACTTTTAACTCAAACACCCAAAAATCGCCTATTTAAAGCAATATAGTTATGGAAGATTCGGAAAAATAACTCGCTTCACACACTTCAGTTAAGCTGAAGTTCTTAACTATTTCAACAGTCAAACATAACGAAGTCCTAACTCAACCTGCTACCTATTACCTGAAACCGCCCTTAAGAGCTACGATCCGTACTCACCAAGCATTCACCGAAGAGTGCCGCTTTCTCTTTCGAGATTACCTAGCTCCCCGTGCAGCGGAAGCTACCAGAGGGGTAACCCTCCGTCACCAACCTCACACACAGAAACAGCCTTCCAGTAAGATGGGTAAATCTCTCTGTTCAAGTATTGGAACCCTAAGTTGGTCATCCTGTGCTCTCCTTCGAACGAGAAGCAACATCGTCTGCTATGAAACTTCCTGGCAGATTAAAACTGTTTGCCCGACCGAGACTCGAACTCGGGACCTTTGCCTGGGAGACGAGTTACTGGCAGAAGTAAAGCTGTGAGTACCGGGCGTGAGTCGTGCTTCGGTAGCTCAGTTGGTAGAGCACTTGCCCGCGAAAGGCAAAGGTCCCGAGTTCGAGTCTCGGTCGGGCACACAGTTTTAATCTGCCAGGAAGTTTCATATCAGCGCACACTCCGCTGCAGAGTGAAAATCTCATTCTGGAAACATCGTCTGCTCCCAGCACACGATGACCAACTCAGCGTTTCCCACAAAACTAAACCGAAACCCCACATTAAAACACACAGTATAATATTCAATAGGCCTTATTTGAGAGCTCAGTCTTTCTGGAAGAGTTCATGAACTGGGCAAAAGTCAGGTAGTAAAGTGAATAAATTGTAGCGAATTCGACAAGAGTGTTATGAAACGACTTCCCAGAGACGTTTCAAGATACAGAGGTGACTGGACTGCCCTGCCCAGAATGCTCAAAATGTTCCCAATTTTCTCAATCGGCGAGCTATCTGGCACTGTTGTTGGCCAACGTAGGGTTTGGATAGCACGAAGACAACCAGCAGAAACTCTACGCGTGTGCGGGCAGACACTATCTTTCTGAAAAGTTAACGCAGATCGGAGCGTCTCCAGACACGTCCTCGGCCTGAAATCTCATTGACTGTAGTACAGTTGTCTTCAGCGAAGACATATAAATGAGCCCCGACGACCACTCAAGACCTGTCTCGAGACGCCTCAGACAGTGGTGGGGTACCAGTCTGACTACAGCATACCATACGGTCCGTCAGCCACGAGTCATGGTGTGCGGTGCCACTTCTTTTCATAGCAGGACTCCTTTGGTCATCGTCTGCCCCACCGTTACAGCGCAGCGCTACGTCGGCAATGTTCTAAGCCCCGTTTTGTTGCCCATCATGGTAAGACATTAGTCAGGAAGAATCAATACGCAAAGAAGTGGGATACGGAAGTACTAAGGAATGACGAGATACGTTTGAAGTTCTCTAACGCTATAGATGCAGCAATAAGGAATAGCGCAGTAGGCAGTACAGTTGAAGAGGAATGGACATCTCTAAAAAGGGCCATCACAGAATTTGGGAAGGAAAACATAGGTACAAAGAAGGTAGCTGCGAAGAAACCATGGGTAACAGAAGAAATACTTCAGCTGATTGATGAAAGGAGGAAGTACAAACATGTTCCGGGAAAATCAGGAATACAGAAATACAAGTCGCTGAGGAATGAAATAAATAGGAAGTGCAGGGAAGCTAAGACGAAATGGCTGCAGGAAAAATGTGAAGACATCGAAAAAGATATGATTGTCGGAAGAACAGACTCAGCATACAGGAAGGTCAAAACAACCTTTGGTGACATTAAAAGCAACGGTGGTAACATTAAGAGTGCAACGGGAATTCCACTGTTAAACGCAGAGGAGAGAGCAGATAGATGGAAAGAATACATTGAAAGCCTCTATGAGGGTGAAGATTTGTCTGATGTGATAGAAGAAGAAACAGGACTCGATTTAGAAGACATAGGGGATCCAGTATTAGAATCTGAATTTAAAAGAGCTTTGGAGGGCTTACGGTCAGCCGGCCGTGGTGGCCAAGCGGTTAAAGGCGCTACAGTGTGGAACTGCGCGGCCGCTACGGTCGCAGGTTCGAATCCTGCCTCGGGCATGGGTGTGTGTGATGTCCTTAGGTTAGTTAGGTTTAAGTAGTTCTAAGTTCTAGGGGACTGATGACCTTAGAAGTTAAGTCCCGTAGTGCTCAGAACCATTTGAACCATTTTTTTTTTTTTTTTTTTTTTTTTTGGTTACGGTCAAATAAGGCAGATGGGATAGATAACATTCCATCAGAATTTCTAAAATCATTGGGGGAAGTGGCAACAAAACGACTATTCACGTTGGTGTGTAGAATATATGAGTCTGGCGATATACCATCTGACTTTCGGAAAAGCATCATCCACACAATTCCGAAGACGGCAAGAGCTGACAAGTGCAAGAATTATCGCACAATCAGCTTAACAGCTCATGCATCGAAGCTGCTTACAAGAATAACATACAGAAGAATGGAAAAGAAAATTGAGAATGCGCTAGGTGACTATCAGTTTGGCTTTAGGAAAAGTAAAGGGACGAGAGAGGCAATTCTGACGTTACGGCTAATAATGGAAGCAAGGCTAAAGAAAAATCGAGACACTTTCATAGGATTTGTCGACCTGGAAAAAGCGTTTGACAATATAAAATGGTGCAAGCTGTTCGAGATTCTGAAAAAAGTAGGGGTAAGCTATAGGGAGAGACGGGTCATATACAATATGTACACCAACCAAGAGGGGATAAGAAGAGTGGACGATCAACAACGAAGTGCTCGTATTAAGAAGGGTGCAAGACAAGGCTGTAGCCTTTCACCCCTACTCTTCAATCTCTACATCGAGGAAGCAATGATTGAAATAAAAGAAAGGTTCAGGAGTGGAATTAAAATACAAGGTGAAAGGATATCAATGATACGATTCGCTGATGAGATTGCTATCCTGAGTGAAAGTGAAGAAGAATTAAATGATCTGCTGAACCGAATGAACAGTCAAATGTGTACACAGTATGGTTTGAGAGTAAATCGGAGAAAGACGAAGGTAATGAGAAGTAGTAGAAATGAGGACAGCGAGGAACTT
Organism: Schistocerca nitens; assembly: GCF_023898315.1. Lineage (NCBI taxonomy): Eukaryota > Metazoa > Arthropoda > Insecta > Orthoptera > Acrididae > Schistocerca > Schistocerca nitens. The sequence continues at coordinate 173,396,364 of NC_064623.1, forward strand.
AACATCAGGATTGATGGTCACGAAGTCAATGAAGTTAAGAAATTCTGCTACCTAGGCAGTAAAATAACCAATGACGGACGGAGCAAGGAGGACATCAAAAGCAGACTCGCTATGGCAAAAAAGGCATTTCTGGCCAAGAGAAGTCTACTAATATCAAATACCGGCCTTAATTTGAGGAAGAAATTTCTGAGGATGTACGTCTGGAGTACAGCATTCTATGGTAGTGAAACATGGACTGTGGGAAAACCGGAACAGAAGAGATTCAAAGCATTTGAGATGTGGTGCTATAGACGAATGTTGAAAATCAGGTGGACTGATAAGGTAAGGAATGAGGAGGTTCTACGCAGAATCGGAGAGGAAAGGAATATGTGGAAAACACTGATAAGGAGAAGGGACAGGATGATAGGACATCTGCTAAGACATGAGGGAATGACTTCCATGGTACTAGAGAGAGCTGTAGAGGGCAAAAACTGTAGAGGAAGACAGAGATTGGAATACGTCAAGCAAATAATTGAGGACGTAGGTTGCAAGTGCTACTCTGAGATGAAGAGGTTAGCACAGGAAAGGAATTCGTGGCGGGCCGCATCAAACCAGTCAGTAGACTGATGACCACAAAAAAAAAAAGGTAATGTCCACCATCAAATGGCGGGAGTTTCTACTACTTGTTTCTTGGTCAGCAAGGTCATCGGACCATTTCCCAACTGAGGACGCTTGCAGCGTTAATGGCAGGTCCTCCAACCATCTCGACAATTTATCTTGGCGGCTCACGCATGCCCGCCCAGACGCGGGAGATTGCAGCGTTGCCAGTTGCGAACGACGCACGCGCCAAGAGAAGCAGCGCCATAGTATAGTATAGTTCGCAAACTAACGTTTAGGGGGGAGCGCGCAGTTTATGAAGTAAAGCCACGACGGCCGCATTAAACCTTTCGCTGCTACAGAGACGTGCTCCCCGCATTCCGCGCTGTGCGCGTTTTTGTCATCACTGCACTGCTCGCCTGTGTTGACACATGGTGCTCCGATTGCTTTGACACACTTATCATTCGATTTCACAAAAACTATTTGGCCCAAAAATATGATTTTTACACATCTTCTTGACTGATACCTGTCCCCCATAATTTTGTTTCGATGTTCAACGCAGTTATTGTGCAGCATTAAATGTAGTAAACCATTGCACGAAATTTTGAAGGGTTTGCAGAGGTAAAAAGTCCACAGCGTATACTTTCTGTATGCACGATTTTAGTTGCCACAAAGTTGAGAATGAAATGTGGACAAGATACCTAAATTTCATATAAAATTTACTGTACAACAATATCTCATTTAATTTATGGACCAGATAGGTGTCGTATGTAATATTGATAAATATTCCGTCTTTCGCGACTGTAATGAAAGTTTTATTTATACCAGAGTCATTTCGCTTTTTTCTAAAAAGATCCTATTAAAACGAAGTGGACGAAGTACACAAAACTGAACTGTGGACGTAATAAAACATAGAAACTAAAATGTATTGTCAGTGACGCGCAGTGGGCAAACAATTTGTGTTTATCACAACGGACAGCAAATACTTGCCAGAACATAGATCAGTCGACGAAAACATTGAATATGATGACGCTGCCAAAGCAGCGAAGCAAAGAATTGCGTAAGACAATCAAGTAGCTCGGCAACGTAAGGGCCGAAATTCTGCTCTAAATAATACTTTCAATACTGCCGCAAAAGAATATATCTAAATATGAATAGTAAAACAGCGACTGCAGAAGAGAAGATACACAAACAAAACAGATAACATGAATATTGTATGTGTGCCTTTTCATTGTTTTTAATTGCTGTGAAAAGGAATATTGGAGGACAAAATTAGAAAAACCGAAAACTTATGATTATAATGAAGAGACAAAGTACTATAAATTTCAAAAAATTACATTCAAACGAATAAAATTCATGATGTAAGACACTTCGATATTATTTTTAAATAAAGAAAATATACTCCAAACAAGGTAGGAGCTCAGAACTTCACGCTTGGCAGCCAAACACCTTAATCATTACGCTAACGTAGCTTGTCATTCGATAGAACTCCTGGAGGACTCTAAAATATCACGCAATATACAGACAACACTGATGGTAGGACTATGAATTACTCATGTTTCGTCGAAATACAATAGGAAATAAACAATTACCGCCGTTCTTTATTGCGAAAAGGCGGTTCGTGAGAACGATACAAACACCTTTCCTTGCTATCGCCTGAATTAGGAGGCTTATTGCTTGTTTGGTTTAATTAATTAATAGAATATGAAGCAATTCGTATAAAGAATGCTTTTTCCAAACTTTATATAAAAGAAAGTCTGCTATCAAGTCGTTGCTTTTGTTCAATTACTTTACTTATGACTGAACGTTTATAAAACTGAAGACACTCGTCCGTGCTCTGCACTGCAGTCGAGCTCTGATTATGTTTTGTGACGTCAGATGCGCAGAACGAACCTAAACTCGGCCGCCGTCGTAAATGACGCGCACTTTAGTCGCCAACTGGACAGCATTTCTCACGATATCCATCAGCAGGACATCCAACAACTTTGTCAATCAATGCCAAGCCCAATGACTGCTTGCACCATGGCCAGAGATGGACCACAACATTAGTGACAGGCTCAATTTGTGAAGCTCTTTTTCCCATTTTTATGAAACTGTAATCATTAGTTTGTCAGTACATGTACGAGCTAAGGTACCTCAATAATTTCATTTTTACATGAAAGCCTGTACCTTAATATAAGCACTGACGACATTACAGTCTGTTCTTCCTTGTTCACGTTGTGTACTGAGGTGCAGGAAGTGGCCAATAAGGTGAGAGAAACCAGACGCTTTACGATTTCCACCTTGCGGGATGACTTTCCTAATGTTTCTCGTAGTGTTTTGTATGCCATTGTGACCGAGCACTCGAATTACCGAAAATTGTGCACACGTTGGGTACTGAAAATGACGGATGTGCACAAAACCAAACGTTTAGACAGTGCACTGAATTTCCTTGACCGGTACCACAACGACGGTGATGATTTCTTAAGACAAATTGTTACGGGCGATGAAACATGGGTGGCCTACGTCACACCAGAATCAAAGCAAAAGTCCTTGGAAGTTGAGCAAGGGCATCGTTTTGCTGCAAGACAATGCCCATCCGCATGTGGCGAATCAGACCAAATATCTCATCTTTTCGATGGGAAACTCTAGATCATCCTCCGTACAGACCCGATCTTGGTCCCTGTGACTACCATCTGTTCCTGCACTTGAAGAAACACATGGGCGGTCAGTGTCTTCAAGACGATGACGAAGTAAAAACAGTGGTGATGCAGTGGTTAACAAGTCAGGCGGCAGTCTTCTATGAGGAGGGTATTCAAAAACTGGTACAACGTTACGACATGTTCCTCAATATTGACGGGAATTATGTAGAAAAGTAGATTATGGCACAGGCTTTCATGTAAAAATAAAATTATTAAGATATCTTAGCACTTCTTTTTTAATTTCAAACGGTACTTACTTAAAAAACACGCCTCGTACATCACACCTGCCGATTTCCACCCCATTCGGATAATTCCTTCACGCTGCGTCGTCTCTTTTGTCTTAGAGTGTACGTTAATGAAGCTGTTAGGGAGTTAATCGCATCTGAAGATGGCAATCAGACGCTGAAACTATGTGGACATTCTAATTTTTAAGCAATCTAGAGCGTAATAAATTATTATACCTGTTGAAGTTATTATGTTACATTCTTCTACATTTAAAGAGAGATGGCATTTCTTACACTAATAGGAAATTCTTCCATTTGTTTGCTGCATTACGACCGTCCAAAGACTATAATTTCCTGTGCATGACTGGAGCCTCAGCGGACAAGTTTTCGTCCTGCTCATCCTATCTGGTATATATTTTTCTATAATTCATGTAATCTACATCTTACTCCCCAAGCCATCTAACGGTGTTTATCGGAGGGTACTTCGGTAACACTAACCAATTTGCCCTATCCTCTTCCACTCTCTAATGGCGCGTGGGAAATGGTTCAAATGGCTCTGAGCACTATGGGACTTATCTGAGGTCATCAGTCCCCTAGAACTACTTAAACCTAACTAACCTAAGGACATCACACACATCCGTGCCCGAGGTAGGATCCGAACCTGCGACCGTAGCAGTCGCGCGGTTCCGGACTGAAGCGTCTAGAACCGCTCGACCATCGCGGCCGGCGAGCGTAGGAAGAATGATTCTGGGTAAGCCTTTGTAGTAGCTCCAGTTTCTCGGAATTCCTCGTCGTGAGACGCATGTAGGAAGTAATACACTACTGGCCATTAAAATTGCTACACCACGAAGATGACGTGCTACATACGCGAAATTTAACCGACAGGAAGAAGATGCTGTGATATGCAAATGATTAGCTTTTCAGAGCATTCACACAAGGCTGGCGTCGGTGGCGACACCTACAACGTGCTGACATGAGGAAAGTTTCCAACCGATTTCTCATACACAAACAGCAGTTGACCGGCGTTCCCTGGTGAAACGTTGTTGTGATGCCTCGTGTAAGGAGGAGAAATGCTTACCGTCACGTTTCCGATTTTGATAAAGGTCGGATTGTAGCCTATCGCGATTGCGGTTTATCGTATCGCGACCTTGCTGCTCGCGTTGGTCGAGATCCAATGACTGTTAGCAGAATATGGAATCGGGGATTCAGGAGGGTGATACGGAGCGCCGTGCTGGATCCCAACGGCCTCGTATCACTAGCAGTCGAGATGACAGGCACCTTATCCGCATGGCTGTAACGGATCGTGCAACCACGTCTCGATCCCTGAGTCAACAGATGGGGACGTTGGCAAGACAACAACCATCTGCAGGAACAGTTTGACGACGTTTGCAGCAGCATGGACTATCAGCTCGGAGACCATGGCTGCGGTTACCCTTGACGCTGCATCACAGACAGGAGCGCCTGCGAGGGTGTACTCAACGACGAACCTGGGTGCACGAATGGCAAAACGTCATTTTTTCGGATGAATCCAGATTCATTTTACAGCATCATGATGGTCGCATCCGTGTTTGGCGACATCGCGGTGAACGGACATGTATGTGTATTTGTGATCGCCATATTGGCGGTTCACCGGGCGTGGTGGTATGGGGTGCCATCGGTTACACTTCTCGGTCACCTCTTGTTCGCATTGACGGCACTTTGAACAGTGGACTTTACATTTTAGATGTATTACGACCCGTGGCTCTACCCTTCACTCGATCCCTGCGAAACACTACATTTCAGCAGAATAATGCACGACCGCATGTCGCAGGTCCTGTACGGGCCTTTGTGGATACAGAAAATGTTCGCCTGCTGCCCTGGCCAGCACATTCTCCAGATCTCTCGCCAATTGAAAACGTCTGGTCAATGGTGGCCGAGCAACTGGCTCGTCACAATACGCCAGTCACTACTCTTGATGAACTGTGGTATCGTGTTGAAGCTGCATGGGCACCTGTACCTGCACACGCCACATAGGCTCTGTTTGACTCAATGCCCAGCCGTATGAAGGCCGTTATAACGGCCAGACTTGTTTGTTTTGGGTACTGATTTCTCAGGATCTATGCAACCAAATTGTGTGAAAATGTAATCACATGTCAGTTCTAGTATAATATATTTGTCTAATGAATACCAGTTTATCATCTGCATTTGTTCTTGGTGTAGCTATTTTAATGGCCAGTAGTGTATGATATCAGACTCTTCTCGGAAAGTGTTCTCCAGTAAAAAAATGGTCAAATGGCTCTGAGCACTATGGGACTCAACTGCTGTGGTCATAAGTCCCCTAGAACTTAGAACTACTTAAACCTAACTAACCTAAGGACAGCACACAACACCCAGCCATCACGAGGCAGAGAAAATCCCTGACCCCGCCGGGAATCGAACCCGGGAACCCGGGCGTGGGAAGCGAGAACGCTACCGCACGACCACGAGATGTGGGCGTTCTCCAGTAATTTCAGTTGTAAATCTCTCCGTGGCGCACAACACTCCTTCTTGTAAGCCTGCCACTGTAGTTCGTTGAGCATCTCTGTAACAGTCTCTCGCCAACTTCGCGATTCCGCAACGAAAAGCGCCGTTGTAGGCTCTTTTCTGTCTTTTCTATCAGTCCTTTCGGGTAAAGGTCCCATATTGATGAACAGTGCTGAAGAATCGGTTGAGCAATCGCCACTGACAATATCAGAAGTCCCAGTACGAATCCTTGCAGTACACCCAGTATTCCTTTTACTGCTGTGGAACATTTGCTCGCCAGTATAATGTACTGGGTTCTACATGTCAATTTCTCTCGAGGCAGTTTTATATTTGTGGAGATAATCCATGCGATAGTACAATTCTTACTAATCGACCATTTTGCACAGTAACGGAAATGTAAAAGGATAGAATCAACCTTTTTGCCTGGAACTACTGTCTGCAAGATGTCACACATCTGTCACAAGGGTTTTCGCCAGTATCACCTGAAGATGGCCTAAGCCTAAAGCGTTTGCGCCGAAATATTGTGGCAGGAAGTTAGAAACCCGGAAGTTCTGCGAAATGTTGTGGAATATTCCCCACAGTTTTTTTCTCTGCAGTGAGAAATTCAATGACGGCACGTTTCTTGTAACGTCCATCATCTACAGACGCCGTTTTGAAACTGTCCCGTAGCCACGCTATCCGTCGGAAGGGACGGAAACTTGGCGCGCTCACTCAGGAATTATTATATTCTTCTTGAAGTCTGAGGGTATTTCGCCTGTCTTAGGTAGAAATATTGTATTCAAATTTAAAAGTGTTGCAATCGAGAAAATCTCATCATTGTTGTATTTAATAGTGTGTGTGTTACATTGCTACTCTACTACACACCAGTAACCAGTAAGTGAAATCAAATTAACAGAAAGTATTATCGAACATCAGTTACAAGTTAACAATATACTGAAGCAGAAGCTATTTGCAGCTAACACTCATTTCCATTTTCAAGACAGTTAGACGGAAGAAGACGGAAAGACACAACTCGACAACTTAAGTAAGGTAGCCAGAAAGGTGGGACTGAGGATCGCCTATAACAAGACAAAGACATTAAATACCACTGCAAACTGGGAAACACCGGAAGGCACTGTGCAGATGGTGGACAAATTTAAATATCTGGGAGAATTTATAACAGGAAGGAACAGGAGCAAGGAGGGAATAACAGGATGAAGAAGATGAGGTCAGCCTTCTGCATGACGAGAGAGATATACAATAAAAAGAATATAGCCACTGAGGCAAAGATAAGCCACTACATGGCAACGGTGAGAAAGTGGTTAAGAAGTGGTCTCTTTATTACACTTAAAGAAAATGCTATGTGCAGAATAATATGAAGACTGCGTACAACACACTAACAGTTTGGAGATGATAACTGGATGTACGAGGGGTGTTCAGTAAGTAACAAAACACATTTTTTTTCTCTGGAAGCAGGTCGGTTTTATTCAGGATTCCAATACGGTATATTATTCTCCACTCTTCTGGCTACAGAACCCTATTTTTCAACATAACCTCCTTTCAGTGCGATGGCCTTACGCCACCTGGCTGGAAGGGTCTGTGTGCCCACGTGGTTCCACTCTACTGCTCGACATCGGAGACAACTCGTGCTACATCTGTTAGGGAGCAAACTGTTGAGATCATCGGTCCAGGCTTACACATTACTTAATCTGACTTAAGCTAATCTACACCAAGGACAACACACACACCCATTCCCGAGGGAGGAGCCTCCTACGGGACGGAGCCGTGCGAACCGTGGCAAGGCGCCCTGGACCGCGCGGCTGTCCCGCGCGGCTCTACATCGGCAACCTCCACATTATCAACAAGCTGCTTCCTGTGGAGTGCATCATTCATTGTGCCAAACAGATGGAAGTGGAAAGGTGTGAGGCTCGGGCTGCAGGCTGTTTGAGGAAGAAAACTATAACAGAGTTTTGTGAGTTCATCTCGGCTGCGCAGACTTGCGTAAGGCCTTGCGTTGTCGTGGGGAAGGAGAAGTTAGTTTGTAGTTTTCTGGTGATTAGAACTCTGTAGTCAGTTCTTCGGTTTCCTGAGGGATGTCTGCTGCTGGCCAACACGCGAGAAATCGGACAGATGGAGCTTTGCCCAACGACTCTCCTTGCTTTTGTTCACTGTCAGTTCTCCGTAGCTTTCTGCAAGCGTGTACGAAAATCTGCGATGCTCTGGTATCCCGCCAAGACAAACTCAGCGACAACTCTGTGCTTGGAACTCACATCGGTTGAAGACGCCACTTTGAAGACAACGTGTAGTGCTGCCACCTATAGGTATTTGACAAAACTATAGAGGTTGAAGCGGACATATTGTACGACCTCCCTCAACAAATTCCGCATTTTTGCAACCGAAATTGGCACAGAAAAAATGTATTGCATGATTTATTGTACGCACCTCGGCTCAGCTTGACAGTGCACCTTCTAATAAGGTAACATGTGTGAGACGATGGACTGTCCTGCGCAAAAGTCCCGACCTGAACCCACTGCGACCGTCGTTGGGGTGCGTTATTACATCACTGCCTTCTTTGGATTCGGCTCTTGAGTAGAAATGGGCTGCCATTCCTCCACAGACATTCCACATGACAGAAAGTCCTGCCTGCAGATTTCAAGCCATCTGAAGGGCCATGTCCACTAATAGCTGTCTGGATACTTTTCATCAGATAGCGTATATGGGGGTGTATTTCTTTTCGATAACTGGCCCGAAGTCCGATAGGATCTATATTACTAACGGCTGAACGGTAACTTGATCGTAGTTATAAACTGCTTTAATTGCCAGCAAAAAGCTATTTCTCAATATTTCGTATAATTTTAAATTTCAAAATGCTGTTATAATTTACTTATTGTGGGGTATAACCTGAAGTTAAAAATTCAACGTGATAAGTCAAGTACTCGTATTACAGCTAGAAACTGAGGCAATGTAACTCACAGCTCGAAAACTACCCACACTATATTCATTCAGTACTTTAGAATGAGAGCAGTTTGCGATTACTAACCAACTATATGTACAGTTTCGAGTCTTACCGGAACATTGTCTGGATGGCACGCCCCCCCCCCCCCCCCCCCCTCCGTCTCCCAAAATAATGACAAGAGAAGAGCACTTTTATTTTCACAAGTCCGTCTTGATCACATGGATTTCATTAGACGAGCTTGTGAAAATAAAAGTGCTCAAAATAAAATGATCGCGGACTAATATACAGATTTTATGCCTTCAATTAGCACTGAAAGACCTAAGTCGAAACAAGGCCCCGGGAGTAGACAACATTCCATTAGAACCACTGACAGCCTTGAGAGAGCCAGTCCTGACAAAACTCTACCATCTGGTGAGCAAGATGTATGAGACAGACGAAATACCCTCAGACTTCAAGAAGAATATAATAATTCCAATCCTAAAGAAAGCAAGTGTTGACAGATATATCAGTTTAATAAGTCACGGCTGCAAAATACTAACGCGAATTCTTTACAGAAGAATGGAAAAACTGGTAGAAGCCGACCGCAGGGAAGATCAGTTTGGATTCCGTGGAAATGTTGGAACACGTGAGGCAATACTGACCCTACGGCTTATCTTAGAAGCTAGATTAAGAAAAGGCAAACCTACGTTTCTAGCATTTGTAGACTTAGAGGAAACTTTTGACGATGTTTACTGCAATACGCTCTTTCAAATTCTGAAGGTGGCAGGGGTAAAATACAAGGAACGTAAGGCTATTTACAATTTGTACAGAAACCAGATGGCAGTTATAAGAGTCGAGGGACATGAAAGGGAAGCATTGGTTGGGAAGGGAGTGAGACAGGGTTGTAGCCTCTCCCCGATGCTATTCAATCTGTATATTAAGCAAGTAGTGAAGGAAACAAAAGAAAAATTCGGAGTAGGTATTAAAATCCATGGATAAGAAATAAAAACTTTGAGGTTCGCCGACGACATTGTAATTCTGTCAGAGACAGCAAGAACTTGGAAGAGCAGTTGAACGGAATGGACAGTGTCTTGAAAGGAGGGTGTAAGATGAACATCAACAAAAGCAAAACGAGGATAATGGAATGTAGTCGAATTAAGTTGGGTGATGCTGAGGGAATTAGATTAGTAAATGAGACACTTAAAGTAGTAAAGGAGTTTTGCTATTTGGGGAGCAAAATAACTGATGATGGCCGAAGTAGAGAAGATATAAAATGTAGACTGGCAATGGCAATGAAAGCGTTTCTGAAGAAGAGAAATTTGTTAACATCGAGTATAGATTTCAGTGTCAGGAAGTCGTTTCTGAAGGTATTTGGATGGAGTGTAGCCATGTATGGAAGTGAAACATGGACGGTAATTAGTTTGAACAAGAAGTGAATAGAAGCTTTCGAAATGTGGTGCTACAGAAGAATGCTGAAGATAAGGTGGGTAGATCACATAACTAACGAGGAGGCATTGAATAGAATTGGGGAGAAGAGGCGTTTGTGGCACAACTTGACTAAAAGGAGGAATCGGTTGGTAGGACATGTTCTGAGGCATCAAGGGATCACCAATTTAGTCTTGGAGGGCAGCGAGGAGGGTAAAAATCGTAGAGGTAGACCAAGAGATGAATACACTAAGCAGATTCAGAAGGATGTATGCTGCAGTAGGTACTGCGAGATGAAGAAGGTTGCAGAGGATAGAGTAGCATGGAGAGCTGCCTCAAACCAGTCTCTAGACTGAAGACCACAACAACAACAACAACAACATTGTGATGGTCGCATCCGTGTTTGGCGACATCGCGGTGAACGCACATTGGAAGCGTGTATTCGTTATCGCCATACTGGCGTATCGCCCAGCGTGATGGTATGGGGTGCCATTGATTACATGTCTCGGTCACCTCTTGTTCGCATTGACGGCACTTTGAACAGTGGACGTTACATTTCAGATGTGTTACGACCCGTGGCTCTACCCTTCATTCGATCCTTGCGAAACCCTACATTTCAGCAGGATAATGCACGACCGCATGTTGCATGTCCTGTAATGGCCTTTCTGGATACAGAAAATGTTCGACTGCTGCCCTGGCCAGCACATTATCCAGATCTCTCACCAATTGAAAACGTCTGGTCAATGATGGCCAAGCAACTGGCTCGTCACAATACGCCAGTCACTACTCTTGATGAACTGTCGTATCGTGTTGAAGCTGAATGGCCAGCTGTACCTGTACACGCCATCCAAGCTCTGTTTGACTCAATCCCCAGGCGTATTAAGGCTGTTATTACGGCCAGAGGTGGTTGTCCCGGGTACTGATTTCTCAGGATCTGTGCACCCAAACTGTGTGAAAATGTAATCAAATGTCAGTTCTAGTATAGTATATTTGTCCAATGAATACCAGTTTATCATCTGCATTTCTTCTTGGTGTAGCAACTTTAATGGCCAATAGTGTAGTTTCAAAGGTCACTCTGTAATACCTTTACTAAGAGCTGACCTTATTACTGTGGTCGCATGACTGAAGCTCCATCCGTCGATATGGACGACGGTTCAATCCCGTCTCCAGCCATCCTGATTTAGATTTTCCGTGATTTCCCTAAATCGTTTCAGGCTAATGCCGGGATGGTTCCTTTGAAAGGGCACGGCCGATTTCCTTCCCAATCCTTCCCTAAACCGAGCTTGCGCTCCGTCTCTAATGACCTCGTTGTCGACGGGACGTTAAACACTAACCACCACCACCATCCGTCGATACACTTTAAGTCTCTGTAGAATGGGATGCTGAAGTACAATCTTCGGAAGATGCGTGTTTCTCACTTTTTTTGTAACAGGTACGTTTATTTGTGAGGGAGAAAAAAGGCGCGTTGTGTCGTTATATGAAGTAGCAAGGACCACGAATCTAGTTGTTAGTAGTATTTTTACTAAATGGCGTACTGTATAAGGTGTGCTTTTAAGGAAGTTGTGCCGGCCGCGGTGGTCTCGCGGTTCTAGGCGCGCAGTCCGGAGACGCGGGACTGCTACGGCCGCAGGTTCGAATCCTGCCTCGGGCATGGGTGTGTGTGATGTCCTTAGGTTAGTTAGGTTTAAGTAGTTCTAAGTTATAGGGGACTTATGACCTAAGATGTTGAGTCCCATAGTGCTCAGGGCCATTTGAACCATTTTTAAGGAGGTTGTGACGAGCGCCACGACGTACACTGATTACCCAGAACCTAACAGCCAGTATCTCCACCTCTGACACGGATAACAGCGACTGCACGCCGTAGTATGGAAGCAATGGGAGAGTTGGCACCACATCTGCACACAAAAGTCATCAAATTCCCGTAAATTCCCGGGAGGGGACGATGAAATCTGACGTCACACTCAATCACATCTCAGACGTGTTGGATCGGGTTAAGATATGACGAGCTGGTGGCCCAGCACATCAGTTGGAACCACGCACTAAATACTCCATCACACTCCTGGCCTGGTGACATGGCACATTGTTGTTGTTGTTGTTGTTGTTGTTGTTGTGGTCCTCAGTCCTCAGACTGGTTTGATGTAGCTGTCCATGCTACTCTATCCTGTGCAAGCTTCTTCATCTCCCAGTACTTACTGCAACCTACATTCTTCTGAATATGCTTAGTGTATTCACCTCTTGGTCTCCCTCTACGATTTTTACCCTCCACGCTGCCCTCCAATGCTAAATTTGTGATCCCTTGACGCCTCAGAACACGACCTACCAACCAATCACTTCTTCTCGTTAACTTCTGCCACAAACTCCACTTCTCCCTAGTTCTGTTCAATACCTCCTCGTTAGTTATGTGATCTATCCATCTAATCTTCAGCATTCTTCTGTAGCACCACATTTCGAAAGCTTCTATTCTCTTCTCGTCCAAACTATTTATCGTCGATGTTTCACTTCCATACATGGCTACACTCCATACAAACACTTTCAGAAACGACTTCCTGACACTTAAATCTATACTCGATGTTAACAAATTTCTCTTCTTCAGAAACGCTTTCGTTGCCATTGCCAGTGTACATTTTATATCCTCTCTACTTCGACCATCATCAGTTATTTTGCTCCCCAAATAGAAAAACTCCTTTACTACTTTAAGTGTCTCATTTCCTAATCTAATTCCCTCAGCATCACCCGACTTAATTCAACTACATTCCATTATCCTTGTTTTGCTTTTGTTGATGTTCATCTTATACTTTCCTTTCAAGACACTGTCCATTCCGGTCAACTGCTTTTCCAAGTCCTTTGCCGTCTCTGACAGAAATACAATGTCATGGGTGAACCTCAAAGTTTTTATTTCTTCTCTGAACTTTTATTTTGTTTCCTTTACTGATTGCTCAATATATAGATTGGTTAGCATCTGGGAGAGGCTACAACCCTGTCTCACTCCCTTCCCAACCACTTCTTCCCTTTCATGTCCCTCGACTGTTATAACTGCCATCTGATTTCTGTACAAATTGAAAATAGCCTTACGTTCCTTGTATTTTACCCCTGCCACATTCAGAATTTGAAAGAGAGTATTCCAGTCAACATTGTCAATAGCTTTCTCTAAGTCTACAAATTCTAGAAACGTTGGTTTGCCTTTCCTTAATCTTTCTTCTAAGATAAGTCGTAGGGTCAGTATTGCGTCACGTGTTCCAACATTTCTACGGAATCCAAACTGATCTTCCCCGAGGTCGGCTTCTCCCAGTTTTGCTATTCGCCTGTAAAGAACTCACGTTAGTATTTTACAGCTGTGACTTATTAAAGTGATAGTTCGGTAATTTTCACATCTGTCAACACCTGCTTTCTTTAGGATTGGAATTATTATATTCTTCTTGAAGTCTGAGGGAATTTCGCCTGTGTCATACATCTTGCTTACCAGATGGTAGAGTTTTGTCAGGACTGCCTCCCCAAAGGCTGTCAGTAGTTCTAATGGAATGTTGTCTACTCCCGGGGCCTTGTTTCGACGTAGGTCTTTCAGTGCTCTGTCAAACTCTTCACGCAGTGTAATATCTCCCATTACATCTTCATCTACCTCCTCTTCCACTTCCACAATATTGTCCTCAAGAACATCGCCCCTGTACAGACCCTTTATAGCCTCCTTCCACCCTTCTGCTTTCCCGTCTTTGCTTAGAACTGGGTTTCCATCTGTGCTCTTGATATTCATGGAAGTGGTTCTCTATTCTCCAAAGGTCTCTTTAATTTTCCTGTAGGCAGTATCTATCTTACCCCTCGTGAGTTAAGCCTCTACATCCTTACATTTGCCCTCTAGCCATCCCTGCTTAGCCATTTTGCACTTCCTGTCGATCTCATGTTTGAGACGTTTGTATTCCTTTTTGCCGGCTCCACTTACTGCATTTTTATATTTTCTCCTTTCATCAATTAAATTCAGTATCTCTTCTGTTACCCAAGTATTTCTACTAGCCCTCGTCTTATCTCGTTGAAAAAGGTCTCTGCCATCGCGAAACGTGGTCGTTATGCAGAGGTATACGTGGTCTGCAACGAGTGAACGATACTCCTTGGCCGTCATGGTGCCTTGCACGGGTTCCGTTCGACCCATGGATGTGAACACGAATGTACCTCGGAACATAATGGAGGAGCTGCCAGCTTGTGTCCGTCCCACTGTGCAGGAGTGAAGGAGATGTTGCCCAGGAAGACGACGGATTCGCCCCCTCCCATCTGCCTGATGAAGGATGTATCGGCATTGATCAGGGCATGCAACGCTCTCCTACTGTGTCAACAGCCTGTGCCGGTGCTTATGTGCCCATTTTAGTCGTAGTTGACGATGTCGTGGTGTTAACATTGGCACATGCATGGGATCGTCAGCTTTGGAGGCCCCTGTTATATGCACTTCGGTTCAGACACAGTTGTACTCTGGACAGCATTAAAGTCTGGTGATAGTTCTGCCACAGTTCGCTGCCTGTCCTGTGTTACCAGCCAACGACATCCGACATCTGTCATGAGGGGTGGCTGCCCAATCCTTTGATGTTTGGACAAGGTTTCAGATTGGTTTCTCCATGTGCTGAAGACACACATACCACGGCGCTCCTCGAACACCTGACAAGTCGTGCAGTTCCCGAAATGCTCGTACCGAGCCTCGAAACCATCACAATCTGCCCTCAGTCAAAGATAAATTGCGCGTCTTCCCTATCCTACACACAGACAGCACATTCAGTGATACCACACGCACTGTGCGCGTGGCTGACTAGCAGTCATTCTTCGACAGGTGACGCTGCTATCGCCTGGACGGGTTGTAAGTTGATGGTCATAATGTTCTGCCTGGTCAGTGTGGGTAAATGTTAGACATGTGAATGCTGGAACAAATGCCAGTCCCAACATGGCACCAAACAGGGTCTAAATGTGATACACACATCACCAACACTATTTACCTAATTTAACAATTGTAACATGCAATTGATGTTCACCACAGTGTCTTACAGTTATCTGTTCTTTTGGTAATGAACTCGCAGTCGTTTGAAAATGATCAAGGGTGGAATCTGATCTGTAATGGGAAATATGTACATTGTGCAATAGAGGCACTTTTTGCATTAAAACTGTTAGCCTAAGATGGTTTTTAAATGTTCTCACCATTCTCAAGTTTAGATTAATTCGGCACTTTAGTCAATAATTTACACACACACATCAAAAAAAGTTTTTCATCACCTCGGTTCCCAAAGTTCCGGAACCTGTACAGAAAATTGTAATATATGTCAACATGAACATCATTTCCGCCCTTTTAATTCTTCGTGAAAGCCACACGTTGCTTATAGTACCCCCATACAGCCAGATTTTCAGAGGTCGTGGTCCAGGTTGATGTACACACCGGTACCTCTAATTCCCACTAGCACCACCTCTTGCATGGATCCATGCCTGTGTTCGTCGTGGCATACTATCCACAAGTTCATCAAGGCGCTGTTGGTCCAGATTGTCCCACTCGTCAACGGCGAATCGGAGTAGATCCCTCAGAGTGGTTGGTGGGTCACGTCGTCCATAAACAGTCATTTTCAATCTATCGCAGGCATGTTCGATTGGGTTCATGTCTGGAGAACAAGCTGGTCACTCTAGTCGAGCGATGTCCTTGTCCTGAAGGAAGTCATTCACAAAATGTGCACGATGGGGGTCCGTGAAGACGAATGCCTCCCCAATATGCTGCCAATATGATTGCACTATCAGCCGGATGACGGAATTCACGCATCCTACAGTCGATACGGCTCCTTCCATGGCCACCAGCGGCTTACGCCGGGCCAACGTAATGCCACCCCAATACATCAGGGAACCTCCACCTTGCTGCACTCGCTGAACAGTGTGTCTAAGGCGCTCAGCCTGACCGGTTTGCCTCCAAACACGTCTCCGGCGATTGTCTGCTTGAAGGCATATGCGACACTCATCGGTGAAGAGAACGTGATGCCAATCCTGAGCAGTCCATACGGGATGTTGTTGGGCCCATCTGTATGGTGTCGTGGTTGCAAAGATGGACCTCGCCATGGACATGAGTAAAGTTACGCATCATGCAGCCTATTGCGTTGAGTTTGAGTCGTAACACGACGACTTGTGGCTGCACGAAAATCATTATTCGACATGGTGGCGTTGCTGTGAGGGTTCCTCCGAGCCATAATCCGTAGACAGCTGTCATCCACTGCGCTAGTAGCCCTCGAGCGGCCTGAGTGAGGCATATTATAGTTAGTTCTTGACTCTATCTCCTGCATGTCCGAACAACATCGCTTTGGTTCACTCCTAGACGCCTAGACACTTCCGTTATTGAGAGCCCTTTCTGGCACAAAGTAACAATGCAGCCGCTATCGAACAGTCGAAGGGACTTTGTCTGTGACACAGCATCCACAGTCAACGTCTTTGTTCAGGAGTTCTGGGAACTGAGGCGATGCAAAACTTTTTTTGATGTGTGCATATGGTTGATTAACCAGATGGCAGTTATAAGAGTCGAGGGGCATGAAAGGGAAGCAGTGGTTGGGAAAGGAGTGAGACAGGGTTGTAGCCTCTCCCCAATGTTATTCAATCTGTATATGGAGCAAGCAGTAAAGGAAGCAAAAGCAAAATTCGGAGTAGGTATTAAAATTCATGGAGAAGAAGTAAAAACTTTGAGGTTCGCCGATGACATTGTAATTCTGTCAGTGACAGCAAAGGACTTGGAAGAGCAGTTGAACGGAATGGACAGGGTGTTGAAAGGAGGATATACGATGAACATCAACAAAAGCAAAACGAGGATAATAGAATGTAGTCAAATTAAATTGGGTGATGCTGAGTGAATTACATTAGGAAATGAGACACTTAAAGTAGTAAAGGAGTTTTGCTATTTAGGGAGTAAAATAACTGATGACGGTCGAAGTAGAGAGGATATAAAATGTAGACTGGCAATGGCAAGGAAATCGTTTCTGAAGAAGAGAAATTTGTTAACGTCGAGTATAGATTTAAGTGTCAGGAAGCCGTTTCTGAAAGTATTTGTATGGAGTGTAGCCATGTATGGAAGTGAATCATGGACGATAACTAGTTTGGACAAGAAGAGAATAGAAGCTTTCGAAATGTGGTGCTACAGAAGAATGCTGAAGATAAGGTGGGTAGATCACGTAACTAATGAGGAGGTATTGAATAGGATTGGGGAGAAGAGAAGTTTGTGGCATAACTTGACTAGAAGAAGGGATCGGTTGGTAGGACATGTTTTGAGGCATCAAGGGATCACAAATTTAGCATTGGAGGGCAGCGTGGAGGGTAAAAATCGTAGAGGGAGACCAAGAGATGAATACACTAAGCAGATTCAGAAGGATGTAGGCTGCAGTAGGTACTGGGAGATGAAGAAGCTTGCACAGGATAGAGTAGCATGGAGAGCTGCATCAAACCAGTCTCAGGACTGAAGACCACAACAACAACAACAATAACAGACTGTTCTAAGCAGGATGAGATAGTTAAATCGGGACCAACAGAACCTTTTTGACACTCTTCCTGCAGGTGTTGCAGCAATCCATACTGCAAAAGGTGGTTATTCAGGATTTTGGCTGATGATCACATTAATGTGACCGGCCAGTGTAATTGCTCAATACAAAAATGGATAATAATGCAGTGAGCTGGAGGCTGGAAACAAAATGAGGAACGTTTCATATGGGTAGTGGCTGTTCGAGCGTGATTACAGAAAAACGAGAGAGAACGACAGAGAGAGAGACAAACATATAAAGGTATTTTTCATTACAAGGTATTCAAAGTGTTATGTAGTAAATTGATTTATAGCTCTCTGTTTTATCAAATGGAACTGTTTGGAACCAGAGACCTTCCCAAGCCTCAAAAATTTATGATACATACATAATACAGACTGAAGTAATGAATGAAAATTTGTACCAAACCTTGGATTCGAACCCTGGTCTCTGGCTCACTGGGTAAATCTACTAACCACTATGCAAATCTGGCGCAGCGGCTTTCATGCCTCCACTCTCAATCCCAACTCTCATTCAAACCTCAGCCTACTTGATATCAGCAGATATCACATTGCTGTCTTATCATTAACAGCACTTACTCATTAAGGGAATTAGGTTGTAAATTAAAGAAAAAAAATTTTTCCCGATTTTCTCTGTGTCCCTGAGACGGGATTGAGGCGAAAATTACATATCGCCATTTTCCGTACATGGGAATAATTTTGAGCCAGATTAAGGTCATTGCATCGCCTTTCAAACCACCGAGAAAGATTAGCATTCAGTCCTAGTGGATTAAAGTGCCCAATGACCACCCATATTTCGGTTTTCCATTAATTCCCTAAGCCAACGACCTTGACGTCGTGGTAACACCGGTTCCCGTCAGATCATGGAAGTTGAGCGCTGTCGGGCTGGGCTAGCACTTGGATGGGTGACCATCCAGTCTGCCGAGCGCTGTTGGCAAGCGGGGTGCACTCAGCCCTTGTGAGGCAAACCGAGGAGCTACCTGATCAAGAAGTAGCAGCTCCGGTCTCGGAAACACATACGGCCGGGAGAGCGGTGTGCTGACCACACGCCCCTCCATATCCGCATCCAGTGACGCCTGTGGACTGAGGATGACACGGCGGCCAGTCGGTACCTTTGGGCCTTCCTGGCCTGTGCGGGAGGAGCTGGTTCGATCCACACACTGCGCCCCCGCAGTCAATGTCCAACGCAGACGGCCTCACAGAAGGCAAAAGTGCCGCTTTAAGGTCCAATAAGGTCCAAGGCACTTACAAGACTAATGAGGGCCTCTGAAAGTCCGAATATGACGTTTATTATTAGTGGTAGGTGTGTGATTATGTGGTTCACTCCGTCGTGAAACTTCCATTGGTCACCGTTTACGTAACACGGCTATAGCCTACAGGCTAGGTGACAAGACGGCATAGTACTCCACTGTTGTTCCTCAATGCTAGTATTTCTCTGTCACTCAACCCTGTGTCGCTCTCTTGACAGCATCTTGTGACTTTCTTTTTAATTCATGCTTGATCACATTTGAAACCTCTGGCCCTTTTCTTGTGACTTTTGCCCGCTGCATGGTTATTTGAATGGATTTAGAAAGGTTAGTTCAAGAGCTGGCCGGATGCCTTCCCTGTCGCGACTCCGTAACCACCCAGGATGGAATAAGGGTACCCTAATTGCGTGCATTATCCTGTTGAAATAACACATTACCTTCCTGTTGTAAGAATGGCAAAAGAACTGATCTGACGAGATCCTGCTTGTACCGAGTGCTGGTTAACGTCGTCTACAGAAACATAAAGGGGAACGAGAGTTGTAGAGTATCGTATTTCTCTGTGTCATTCAAGCCTGTGTCGCTTTCTTGACAGCATCTTGTGACTTACTCATGTGAAAGTGACCAAAAGTTTTCTAAAGATTTGCAAATCGTGCAACTGAGGCGGTAGTTGGCTACCAGTCCATTATTCACCTAGTGGTATGTGAATAACCGTCTAAAATCCGCATTCGTGCTAGCAAGCACACCGACCTTCGTCGTCACGCCTGCTGGCAATTTCGATCGAGGGCCGGTGCACCTCCCTGACATGGAAATGGTGCTTTAACACACTCGGCTATGTGGGTGCATTTGTCACATGCAAAGCCTGATACTGAATAACAGTGTACTCTTTACTCTCAATTTCAATGCTTAATATTTATATAACTGTTTGTTTTTAAATCTTAAATGTAGAATGTATTCCATTAATGTAAAGCATTAGAGTTTCTCTCAGTGTCATGTGTCTGCCTACGAATCCAAGTGGTCAGTGCGAAAGATCCTCATGCAGGGAATCTGGGTTCGATTCCTGGTATTCCCAGGGATTTTTCGTTGGTTGGAGGACTCGACCGGGGTAGAATAAACCTTGTAGTGGAAACTGAGAATACGTAGAGGCTCCACGGCCGAAACCTCAACAATGGCTGGGAGTGCCGCGTCCTGACACTATGCCCCTCCATCCCACATCTGATGATGAATGCTGAAGATTATATGCTAGCTAGTTATCAGGGCATGATAACAGGGTTTTTTATTCCTTTTTTTCCCCGATGTTATTTATGGCCCCTTTTCTGCACATGTATCACCAAGATAAGCTTTGATTAATCGATAATCAAACTGACTGCTTCGTTTATGGGGATCGAGTCAGATGCCTGTAAGAAGGAGAGGTTTCCAGTGGTGGTATCGACCTTTTTAAACCATATATACTCTTGATGTGGGTGAAGGCCCCAGGTATTATGCCTGCAAACATTCACCCTGGTGGGCCCTCATTTGCGAGTAATTGATGAAAAGAAGTTTTTGGAATTTTGCGTGATGCTCTACAGTTTTAAGTAAGTAATTTGCTAGGAATTGATTGCATGGCATATTAGTCATAATAGAGTTATATGGAAGAGATTGTGGGTCTGAATCTTATTAGGTGCTCTAAAATTTTTTAAAAATCTTTATCAAAATGAATTTGAACATTACTTTTACTCAGTTAATCGGTTTAAATGTATTTTTATTTCTCTTAATTTGTCAAATCATTTTAATCACCATATTAACTTTTTCAGTTACTCTAAGTTATAATTCTTGTTCTCATTTATTCTCATTTTTAATTACTATAGTCCTTTTTCCACTTTTAATCTTTGTGCATGTGATTTTAATTATTGCCACCTTATAACATCGATTTTCTTTCTTGCATGTCATGATCTTATATTTTTGTTCATTTCATTATTTCTGTTCTTCATTTTGCTTGAATTTCACTTTACTTACAATCCCTTCTTTGATTTAAATCCTTATCTGCTTTATTTTGCCCATTGAGCCATAACAACTTTTTGTATGATGACTATCATCCCAGAAGATGTACATCTTCTAACGGAAACTGCATTTTTGTCACCACTGGACATGAAATAGATTATTTCATCTTTTGTTTCTCAACTAATAGATCAGAATTTTCAAACCTTTGAAAATTATGATAGATATATAAAAATATTTAAATAATTATCTTCACTTCCATAAAGATTCCAACTGGATAAAGAGTGATGGTAATTTACAATGAAAGCAATTGAATAGCTAATACGATGATTAAAATGATGTGACAAAAATTAGTAATATAAAATTACATTTAAACCAATTAACTGAATAAAAATTGTGATAGAAGTAATTTCGAGAAAGATTTACAAATAAAAAGTTTCAAAGCATCTAAGAAGATTTGAACCCACGACCTGTGCCATATGAAGCTAGTACTACAACGACTGCATCATGCAATCACCTTGTAATGGTTTCTGAAAGTTGACTCCACCATTGGGGAACCCCCTTTGCAAGCCACAAGACGCATCAGCTTCTCTGTTTAATACATGTTTGAGGAAGTGGCCCGATGAGGCCGCCACACCATGTGGGTCTGTCATCACGTTACTTATCTCTTTACAGATGGTGAGCTGGCACACTGGTGGCCCATCTGGTTGTGCAGTTCAGCAAGGCTTCACGGCTCAGAGGCGCGAGAGTATTTGGACCACAGCATGCAGAGCCCGCCATGGGCCGTCTTGTGGTATGCAGACTGGGCTGAGCCTGTGCAGCTGCACCAAGTGCTGCTGGACCACCAGCTCCGCCCACTCATCGCTGCAGAAGTCCCCCATGTCCTGCTGGCCACCGACCCACGTCAGACCGTGAACCCTTGGCTCGGAGGTGGACGCCACGAGCTGATTGCTCCAGTCAGATACCCTCAGTACAACGCTCAGCAGCTGGCCCCAGACTGCAGGAGGGCGCCGGTTACCACACTGGACCACAACAACAACAGGACCTCCAGGGTTGATCCACAGGTCGCTGTCCTCAGAGACGGCAACTGCAACCTGGTGACTCGAAGGTCACACCCTTTGTAAGCGGTCAGATGTAGCATGCCATTGGTTCTGTCAGTGAAGTTGTATTTCAGAAGTTGGCAAATCGGATCAGCCTTCAGGCATAAATATTTAAAGAAAAACCAGCTGAAAAGTCAAGACTCCCCAAACCAATCCTCGTGTGTGCACAAATCTTATCTCACGATGACCTGTGGATATGGACCTCCATTGTGCACAAAAGCGAGTTCATATAGTACACTGTGACCATCCACTGATTTTATTAGACATATTGCAAAATAAAACACTATACTGTATGTAAGAAAATCAAGATGATCACTTGAGTGCAGGCATCTGTAGTAGATGATGCTCAGTAACCTGGTCCAATGCTACACGTAATGTATGGAGTGATCTGACCTGGTTGCTTGACTGTCTCTACTAGTCAATGGCAGACTTTCCAACAGATAAGGTGACTCTTCTAGGCTTTGTGAAACTCTTTTGTGACTAGAGCCAGTTAAGTTATGATGAGGTGAAACTGTACTCTTTCTCATAATGACTGATAGTTTCTTTACTTCTGCAGCTGCGAGTCGTTATAATGAACACTAGTGTGTGAAGCGTTTCTGAGATTACTGGCAGACTCCTCAAGTAAATGGTGCTCAGAATTTCAAACGCATTGTATTATCGCACATCTTTAATTCTAATATATTTATGCACATGCTACAGAGAAGTCAAACTAACTGGCAATAAATGATAAAACATTAGAATATTCTTATGCAACTCTACTGATATGAGTTGGTCAGTTAGTCTTCTTTCTAGATTAAATGCATCACGTTTATGGGGTTACTGGGAGGAACTGTGTTGCAGTTATGGGAATCCAATGTCATAGTGCATTCAATTTTGACATATCCCTTCGAGATCTACACAAGAGTGAGCCAGTTGTGTCACTGTGTACACTGAACACATCATGTCCTACACTTGTGTTGTCATCATGCAGGGATGGGATGCCAGAGTTTGTATTAGTGTACCAGTATCCTTGTGCGTGCAGGACTTCTCCCAAATAATGAGGTAGATCCCTCTTGCAATTGCAACTTACAAAGCTGAGTATGCTATGAAAGTGAAACACTTTCATGCTCACCTAACAAACATCCTAGGTGATGCATTTCAGGGTTTATGGGGAGCAAGTCTCACACAGGAAAGCATATTTAGTTCGCCAGAGTACTGTCTAACCAAATGAAAATTTTGACAAATATAGTAAAGTAGCCAGTGCTTGAGAGTATCCCCTGCGAACATAGGACCACACTCGCTACTGTTGTCTTCAAGGTAGAAGGTTATAATGTGGTTGATAACTAAAAGGCCTGAGTGTGGTTTCTAGAAGTAAGGAGTAAAAGCGATGCACATTGGCAAGTAAGGGGGAATTGGTTTCGCAATGTGCCAAGAATCTGTACGGATGAAGCCAGTAATACCTTGTTTGCACGAGAGCAGAGTCCATGAGGTGTACCTAGTGGTAGGACACCTCAGCTTCAGTGTAATGTGAACTGTCATGGCCGTGCCTCTGCTCTAAGCACCATAAATTCTCATTAGGACGCCAGAGGCACTGGAAAAGGAAGATGTCTGATGCTGCTCTCTCCAGTTGCTTTCCTGATGACAGCTATCTAGACTACAGCACTGAGGACAACATTTTTTCTTACAAAGACAACACTCGCAAACGGTATGATAGTTGGCTGAGTCCTTGTAGCAATCTCTCTAACCAGCCACGCCAACCCCACTGCCAAGTGACCAGTGGTCACCAAAATATGGTGAATTACAACCAGGATGGACCAGTGTCACCAATCGTGGAGCTCTTCACGCATCACTTCTGCAGCGATGACCGCCGTTGCTCCTCCAACCGCTGTGGTGTTGCGTCCAGGACTGTACCACAGCTGGGTCTGTTTGGTGGCCCATGCGGTACGGTCAGCACACCGGTCGTTGTCACACATCTTCACCAGGTGGAGGAGCTGCACCTGCTGGCCCTGCTGGCAACCGCAGCACCTGGTAGCAGCCACAGTCGTCAGCCTAATCAGACACTGAGGCGGCGGCTGTATTTGCCTCGCTACTTGCACTTTGACACTGGTTGTCACACAGCTGGTGCAGTACCTGTAATATATTCCCACTTACTGTAACATCACGACCACTAAGTGCAGTAGTAACCACAGTGCACTTCATAAGTTATAGCCACCATGAAATTTTGTTTTTACATGGCAAAGTATGACTTCTTAACAAGAAGTAGTCATAAGATTTTAATATTATACCCTGCAAAATGGTAACATAACTGATGTTTGTTGACTTGTAGCACAGCACTTGTGTCACAGTACAGTAGCACAAAATGTAGCTCATTCATAAAGTGGAATATCATTCTGTAGTTCATTTTCGTTGGCAGCAGAAGTGTTGCAGCTGTGTTGTGCCAGTCAACATATTCTGTTTGGCAATCTGGATTAGCTTGACATGACTGAATGATACTCCATTTGAACAATGATCTGAGCCATTTTGTTTAGGCTTCTGTAGCGATGTGCTACTGTATTGTGGTACAGGAGCTTCAAACAACAAAAACTTAGATACATAACTTAATTTTTTCTAGCAGATAATTAAAACTGAATATTACCCCAATCATTTGTTTATTTATTTTTTATGGAATAGATTTTTTGACCTTTCCCATAGACTGCAGAACACATACGTTTTACAATTGTCATGTCATAATGCGTACATTGATTCATAGATAATTTTACTATTGCCATGCCATAAAGTTATTTTTTTATTCACATTTATATGAAAGCTCTGAAACTCACGCTAAATGAGGAGCAGGAAATGTACTAAACTAATAACAGTGGCTGATTTCACAAAGAGGAAATAAATAAGATGGGAAGCGCACAAGAAGTGAAGAGAGCTGTTTCATCTTGTGTGTCTGATGTACAGGGTGTTCCATAACTTCTGTTACAGTCTTCCAGGAGTTGTACAGGGGCGCACTAGATAGCCCAGTTCCATGATTGTACCATTTCGATGGAACATAAGTATTTTACACACGGAGCAGACGACCAGATTTCAAGCAACGCACATTGCATACTGACACTTCAAATCAATCTTAAATTATGCCTAATGCCCCAAGAATCATCCGCCAATAGTTTGTCTCTAACAAAAGTTGTTCCCCATGACATCATATGTCTGATGAACCCATAAATGTTTATCATTTTGAAACAACACTCATCTTTGTCTGTGTGTGTTGTTTCAAAGCTCTCCTAGGAGCTGGTGTGGCTACAGTAATACCAACAATCTTTGGGATCATTTGATGACACTTCTATACACAGATTCCTACCGTCAATTTTTTCATCAAACCACACCCCGCAGTCCCTATAAGTTTGTCGATATTGGCTTGTTTCACTTGTTACATGCAGAGGAAAATGTACAATTAAGAATCCACTCAGTTTTTAATTGTTTAAAAAGTGGAAATTTCTTAAAAGTAATTTTCAAAGCATGTTGACTGTGCTTCATAATGTCATTTTCTATACATACGTTTCTACTTACAAAATAATACTAATTTACCAATAACAACTTTCTTTTCAAATTATTACACACTGCAAATTCTGAAGGTGTTCAATGGAGCAAATGAACATCTTCTTTGTGTATTCAAGTAAGTAATTTTCATACATCTGCATAAATTAACATTTTGAATACTACTATAATCAATTTTGAATACTACTATACTCAAAATGTTAATTCATATAGATGTATAAAAATTTACTTGAATGTACATATCTTTATTACAATTTTTGTGCATGTTACCACAATCTGTTCTAAAGGAGGCCAAATGTGACGGCACATTGCTCTGCAATTTAGTGTTGCTGAAACTGACAGCACGTAGAATACTAGATCCAGGAGAGAATTTGAAACTGTCTTAAAATAATTTCACATCGTGTGATAATCATACTGTGTGCTTCTCAATGTTCGGAAAATATGCTCTTTACAAGTATGACACTAAATCTTGGTACCGTGTATTGTACTTTTTTGAGTATTGTTGTTCTAGCGAGAGTTGCAACTTTGTAGTTTTAGCTAATATTGTTATTTGTGCTATTTAAACAACAGACAGTTATACAGTCTTAATATTACACCTATAATAAGTTACATAATGAAGTAATGCGTTTAGGTAGGATAACAATAGTTTCCTTTTAATCTTAGCCAGAGACCAACCTAAAACCCTCATATTTGGCCAGACTAGCGTATCTGGCAGTAGACAAAGATTGTGTGAATGTGTAACTTCTCCTAGAGCGCAGGTGTCTTTGCTGATTGTGTCAATTATAGGTTAGTGCATCGTTTAGGATAGTGTTTTAAAGTAAATGGTAATGCATACAGCCTCAGATCTTTGAAAATTGTAAATATTTCTCTTTGATGCATGAATTATGTAATAGTAGGAATTTATATGTAATCGAAGGATGTACTTGTTTAAAATTTAATTTGTGAAGTTTACTCAAATTTTTCATGTCCTGGACCTTTGGCCAGTATTGCTCTTCGACTAAGGGTTCGATCTGGCAGGCAATTGAAGCTTTAATAGATTTAAAAGCGAGCGTTTTCAACGTTTTCCACTTGTAAATATTTCTAGTAGCCCAAAAATCTGTAAAGAGTTATTGGTTATGTCTACTAATATTAACCAAGTATGGATTGCTTGTGTAGTTTAGATCATTGAGTGTTGTATCATGTATTGTTTGTTTATTTGATAGCACTTCACAGATGACACCTTCGTCAATCATCTCACAAAGATGAATGCACATATTTCCTATCAGATAGATTAGTAAATTGCATTAGTGTATCCAGAATGCTTTAGTGTAGTGTAGTGTGAACATGTTTTCATGTTATAATAAGGTGACTGCAATGTAACTGTATATGTGCAAATTTTCTTATATCAAACTAAAATATGCCAAAATTCTGCGAGTCTCTGACTTTGGAACATCTTTTGTTTTGGTACATATTTGTATTGTAGCACAGATAGATTTTAATATAAGAGCTGAGTAGCATTGGTGACTATATTACATATTTAAATATTAACTTAGAACAAATACTATATTTATATAAAGCATGTCCTGTAAATTATTTACACAATATACGTTAATTTTAGTGAAATTACTACGAGAGTATAAATCTTAGCAACGGTATCAGTTTCACATACATAAGTGTAACTCTCAATGCGCAGAAAATATTTTACCATAGTATCCCACCCATGTATTTTTACAGCTAAGGCACTAAGACATGCTGCAGTCAAAGGCTGCATTTGTATTTTATTGAATTTGTAAATAGATTCACAGTATGTCTGATAGGTAACTAGAAATTAGAGAAGCAGTATTGAGTGGTTACAGTATGATGAAAATTATGATGATTATTCAGTGTACCCAAATAATGCATACTGTCAATTTTAATATGATGTGTAAACATACAACAGATATATTTAGACAAAACAATAAATCATATCAGATCTGATGTACCACACATTATGCACTTGTTTGTAAATAGATCATAGACATCAAATTTATATAAAACTTACAAATATTAAATATCTTGGAAGAGTACATAATAGTTATGTCATATATATCATGACATGCCACAAGTGTAGAATTTTTGAAGAATGTTATGTTGTTTTCTGCTTTGGTATCTTCTATGTGTCAACATATACAAAAGTAAATGTTGTAAAAATATTATGAATACTATTTGTATTGATATACCCTATATTGGTAATGCATGTGCTAGTAAATAGTAGATATCACACTTGTAGAATCATTTTCATTATTAAACAATGTTTCCCAATATTATTTGTGTATAATTATATGGTATACAAGTCTTGATTACATAAAGGTGTATATATATATATATATATATATATATATATATATATATATATATATATATATATATGTGTGTGTGTGTGTGTGTGTGGGTTTTCATGCGGTGTAGGCATATTGAAATTTATCTTTCAGATTTTGTGATTCCATCTTTGTGTAATGTATACAGAAGCCTAAGTAGTTTTTTTCATTTTTATATATTGGACATTCCAATGAAGATCATACTACATTGTAGAATGGTTAAGTAGTTTCATGTTTGGCATTTTACTTCTTCCTTTATTTTGCACGTGTAACATTTAAAAAGTGATTTGCTTCTTTTAATGTAGACACATACTCATGTAGGTAGGACAGAACATTTGCCTAGCCACAACTGACACTAGTAAAGTGATTTTACAACTGGACTCTCCAGATGTTGCTGGGGTCAAGTTAAAAAAACTGTATACTTCTTTAGTTCCTTGGGAATTGGCTGTCTCAGTCACACATGTGTTTGTCACACTGAAACAAGCAATCCACTGACACAAAGCTGGGTAATTGTAATTTATTTCATTTATTTACCTGAGTAGGTCTGCTAAACAATCTCATATAGGTGATTAGCATGGTTTAAACGTTTTCCTATTATTAGCAGCGACATAACAACTACCATTCATGTGTCTAAATGTCACATGTAAATTCGTGCTTTTTTGTGTGTACATTAACTTATATATTTACGACCATTGCATTGTAAAGTGATGAAGTTCTCTAGCTTATTTTTGCCAGTCTTGGAGACTGGTGTGAGTTCTTCCTTTATACAATGAGTCATACTTCAAACTTGTACACTGGATAATTTTCAGACAGATGTCTTTAATATTGAGTATGTTGTGGCACAGAGGTTCTTAGTAAAAGTAATGTGATCTTTGGTTGTCAGTAACTCGCATTATTGTTGTAGAATTCATGTGTAGTGGCAGAGTCCATTGTTGGTCATGATGCTGAGTGGTTTCTGAAAATCACTAATAGAACACAGAGATGCAGATGGAGAGGATGTTAGTTTTTTGAGATGTAATTTTGTAAAGATTGATTTTAGAAGTGTGAAGATATTCAGGTAATGTTGCCACTGCATTGCTTGCTCACATATAATTCATGATGAGTCTGAGAAATGCAGATTTACAATGTGATTTTTCTTTATTGATTTGGGTGTTTTAATATGATTGTAGAGACAAGGTGAAACCAAGTTTTCTGTTCGTATGGCTTGGAATCACCTTTACCATTTCATTAAAGGTTACATCATAGAGTTAAAGTATTTTATAGGAAGTGATCTTTTAAATGATAGTTTTAATTGTTAAAAGTCAGTGTCATAATATAGTTTTTTATATCGTAGTCTCTTCTATATCACTCAGTAGATTCAGTTGCTTTCACCACCCTTTACTAATGTTTTATTATGTAATCGAGTGTGACACACTGCAGTTAGCAGAACATGGGTACTTAAAGACTATAGTATTGTGTTTTAATGGTCTCTGATGGACTGCAAAGGACACCGAGAAATTGATTTTTAACATTTACCGGAAGAATTCTAGAACCTCTCGAAGTTGTCTGTATGACACGCCGCGGTTTCGCCCTCGAGATAACTGTAAAGATATTACAATATGTGATGGTGTCAGTTCCTGTACTTCTGCAGATTCCGCAGTCGATACAGGACATCTCCCATCAGACCCTTCGCATATTTTCCTGACCTCTTCCTCCACAATTACACGGTAGTTTTTTTCCTGTTTTTCAGCTTCATGGAGTTGTGTTTTGATGATTTCTGGGAGGTTTTTCATCCTATTTTAGGTCTTGTTAACGTGTTTTTCTACTTACCGTATCCGTTTCTCCCGTCTTTCTAGTCTCTCTACCTCCATTTTCCCTTGCATCTTTTACTTGCTGCTCCAAACTTTCTAGATGTTTCTTCATTTCTTCGTCTGACTTGTTCGTTTGTCCCCTTGTCTGTTTCGCATCCTCATCCATCATTTTTAACAATTCTTGACTCCCGAGATAAATGTCTTTCCACTCTGGTGATCTATTTGGCGCTGAAGTGGCCAAACTCAGTTGAGTAACTCTTTGTGTGGTGGTGTCCCAGCTGATGCTCTCCTCTTTTTCATAATTTCTGATCGTTACGATCGCTTTATTGTGTTGTGATGCCATCTTTTCCGTTTACACACTATCATGAAATGGTCATAAGCAAGTCGGTAATTCTGTCTCCACTACATTGTTCTTCATGCCTAACTGTCCAGCAGAAAACATTGCCTGTTCTCTATTATTCCTTCAGTACCCTGATCTGTCTCCGTGATTTCTGATTGATAGTTTTCGGTAATATTCTTTCTAATCTGATTTGAGTTCTAGCGTCCATTTGCTAACAACAAAAACAAACAAACAAAAAACAGGGACATAGCTAAACATACAAAACATTTTAAGCCTACACACTTTTCCGATAAAATACATATTGTAGCGTGCCCTATTGTCACAGATATGAAATAGAATCGCCTTCAAATTTGCCGACGCTGGGATCACTGCAGATAATTCGATATGAAGTGCAGAATCCGCAAAATATCTGTGAAAGTTGAAAAAGAGAACATGTGGTAGAAATTGGCGCCAGCAATTATTCTAATTTTGTGATGGCAAAGACACAGTATCACATGAAAAAATTACCGAATTTTCTATGAATCGGTCGTAATTTTGGAATGATAGGTTATTTCTATCCTAGCTCCTTACAGCTTCACAGAAGATTGTACGAATGTTCTAGATCTTTGACATTTATGCAAACCCCTGGCAAAATTTATGCAACACCCTTTCATAATTTACTGACAGAATATGCGATTAATAAATCGTGTCTTGTCCAGGGCCGGCCATTTTATGCGAGATACCGTGTACGAGACCCAGATTTGCAACAACTACACCTAGAGGCATATCGCTCTTGAATTCCACATCCTAAATACAGTTACTCATTTGAGTTAACATTAACGCAATTTTAATAACGAAATGGCCCTGTCAATTCATGAGAGGTATGTACCAATAATGAAATTAAACCCATGTTACACACATGCCAAGACCATTCAACGGATATGTGAACTTGATTACGAAAATAAATTTTATAAAGATCTGGGAAGGCTGTCAGACGAGGATTTGTATGACAATGAGAAACAACTTCCCAAAAGATTAATTAAACTAAGTGCAAACGCGTGAACACAGTCACTGCATGATCGAGCAAAAGAAAGAGATTAATGGTGAGCCTGCGTGAATTTACTTGAGACTAGCGACGCCCTAACTTCATTGCAACCTAATACGCCAATTTTGCTCTGCAGTCTTACGGTAATGGTGAGCAGACGAGGTGACCGCCGAGGTGAGGGTGGAGGCGA
The DNA here is from genome assembly GCF_023898315.1 of Schistocerca nitens. Classification (NCBI taxonomy): domain Eukaryota; kingdom Metazoa; phylum Arthropoda; class Insecta; order Orthoptera; family Acrididae; genus Schistocerca; species Schistocerca nitens. The sequence continues at coordinate 173,427,728 of NC_064623.1, forward strand.
CCAGAATTCCACCTACTACTCATCTGGTTGCAGATGTCGCCTTCAGCTGTTTCCATTTCTGAGTCCACGACCATCTGCGCTCCTTGCACGTGAAGTCCGAGGCGCAGTCTGACAGAGTGTCCTGTATGAAAACGCGAAGCGAAGTCGAGTGCCTGTAGTGGTGATCGCGAGTCTCGTCTGCACCATGTGGTAAAAGATGCGACACACAGGACTTCTTTCGGAATGGTTTTACACGCTTTCACACCAGAGAAAACGATACATATCCTAGAGATGCAAACCCCACAGTTCCGTGTTCTGCGATTTCTTTGGCCAGCTGACGGAACTTAAAAGAGCAGTACGTGTTTTCCGTGAAAGAGATACCCAGAAAGTGAGATTCGCTGAGGTCCTGTCTTAGTGGGAGGTGCGGCCTCCAGTATCATCCCCTACCTGGAGAGAGCGCCCTGTGACGCCACACTAAATGCCTTCAAGCTAGTCTCCCCGTGGCTTCCAGGGCGCACTCCTGCTGTTCGCATGCCACACTTTAGGGGCTGGCCGAGCGGATGGCCGCCTGCTGTGTCTCATTGCTTTCCAAAACTGTGATTCAGAGAACACATCAAACCCTTACGTAAGCCCATATTGTTAATTAGAGAAGGAGAAGAAGATGATTGGACCTTAAAATTGCTGCTTTTACTCTCTTGTTAAATCAGAGACAGATTACATCGGTCTGAATGTGAGTTGTCAAACTATTTGTTGGATTTGCATATCAGAAAGAGAAGAAAGTCAGGAGCGGCAAGCCAGGGAAGGCTTGAGGCTTCTCATCAGTCCCCACACGTAATGCAAAATTTGTGTAGGTGGAGCCACTGTGAGGTACCATTGTGTGACAGCAATAAACAAATTTTTTGGTGTCACTGCCATCAACACCAGTTTAGTGTCGTACGAAAGTACCACGTCGTAGATTGGAATAGGGTAGATTAGGATGTGGGATGGCACCATCGAACTAAAATTTCTACATTCATTCCTGTGGGAACCAACCAAATCCATTCATACAAACAGCTGGTGGTGGTGCTGAAGGCTTTTATTAGTTAATGGGTTGAATAGTTTTACAATGATACCAACAATCAACCCATGTTTGATAGAAGGGAAAGGCAGATTGAAAAACTCATTCATTTTAATTCTGGAAAAAGGTTTACAATGTAATCTATCTTAAGCTTCACTCATCGGTCAAGTACTTTCTTTAAGGATTGCTTTAGTTCGTTAACCACATTCACTCTGTTGATGGGTCCCTACTTACACATTCATTCTATCATTCATAGATAAATATAAAGACAAAATCATTCATCATTAGTGTGTGACAAAGTGAACACATTTTTCTCGCAACCAAGTGTACTCATAGTCTCTAGGTCTCCTTGCATTCATATAACTTAAACGTAATACTTATATAAATGAAGACAAAGATTAAAAAGAACATGAAGTCATCAGCAATTTACTAGATGGCAAAGAGGTGTTGTGAGAGTTATGCATAGTAAAACGAAAAACATCTCATTGCTACATTCTAAATACCCACATGTTTATCGTGACAGTCACCTGCTACCACTACACAGCGCATGTACAGCTATTCTGATGTTTGTTGTTAAGATGAGGCTCTTTCAATACAGTTTCAGTTTCACTTATTTAGAAACGCTTAATGAAATATTAAAATGTTCGCTGGTCCCGTATAAAGAAAAAGTTGAAACTAAAAAAAAAATAGAAGATACATGCATTGAAGAAGGTTATATGGTTATATAAGAGAAATTCTGGTTTCAGTTTCATTTGAGGCTGTGTCTCTATTTAAGTTTGGCACAGGAAACAACACTGTAAATGGACACTGGAACACAAATGTTCATGAACCACAAGACGATGTTCAGATTCTGGGAATGAGGCCATTTGTAAGTAAGCTACTTATCGTGTCCTTTCATGGGGTTAGCCTACTTGCAGTGCAATGAAGGGGCAAGGTGGCTAATGTCAACATATTGTCAGGACAACATTTCCTTCTGTCTGACACCTTCGACCTCTTTCTGCATCTTGTTGTGTGAGACTCCAGACATATTTGGCTGTGTCGAGAGGTGTTTCCCAACCGAGATGACACCAGTGAGAAAAGTCAAATTGCTCCTTGAGCAGAAAGGATAGTAGTTTGTGAAGAGACTTCCATATGTAGTGGTCTTCCATCGTTGATAGTTACTTGACTAGTGTTCATCAATAGCGCTTATGCACGAGTGATGGTAAGGAAGTTTCTCACGAAGGGATAAAAATTATGATTTTAAAATCAGTTTGTGTAACACTCCGGCTTATTTGTTAGTGGGGACAACGTAACTGTCTTGAGAAGAGGGGTTCTATGTCTTTAATTATACGCTGCAGAACTTGTTGATGTGAACAGAGTTCCAAATAAATGTCCAAGCCCTGTGGTACGACAATGAGTGCTTGTTAGCTTCCACATCTCCATCGTCCCTTTCAGTTTGTATTCAGCAGTCGATGTTCCAGGCAGAGCAGTTACTGTTTGTGTTGGTACTTGCCTGCGCAGCTGTGGCGAGGGTGTGTCCTGTGGGACGGCAAGTATGGTGTCTGGCAGATGTGTTTCTGCAGGCACGCCGGCACAGGTGGCCGCTATCACCCATTGTGACTCATTTGCATCATGGGTTACAGTTTCTGTGTCCTTTGCTGCCCATCGCACAAAGATTACAAATTACTAAGTTATACTCTTATATTAAGTAAAATCATTTTGTTTAGCATTCATGAAGTGCACCCTCTATTCTTACTTGAACTGTCGGTCGAATTCTTTTGCGGTAAGTCTACATTTAATTGAAAAAAGAATATTTAATGTTCGCAAACTTTCTATCACAATAATTACTTTTGAAAGCTTTATTTAGTCATTCTTATTCTTATGTGCGATTTTCATAAATCGTTGTCTGACATTATAATTGACTCCCACATTTATACTTTTTAGGTTATTCTATTAGTCTTCAATGGTTAGTTATCACGTACAATCCCTTTATTCATCCATACAGGCAGTTATTTCCTGTACAGGGACTTAGATACGAAAAATCTCATTTTTGGTGACCACCACCTCCTACTGTTAACAGTAACAAGAAAATATGAAGAAAAAATGTAAACCAGCCTCATAATGTTATTGAATTAGTATTTCTATACCTGTTCCTTTATTAAAGTTTTTCTCTCTCCTTGTAAAGCTTCTCCCCAACTTGTAGTGCAATGTAATTCTCAGTACTTTTGGGTAATCGACAAAGAAATCGACCGTTCTTATTTAAAAGTTGCATAACCTGTATGATACACCATTTTGTGAACTCATCTAAGACAGCCTAATGTCACTACCTATAAATAAATTATTTTATATTTAGACATGTGGGACAACAAAAGCAATGAAATATTACGTATTCTTTCCTTGCACATACTCATGTATCCAAATGTTAACTGTGAATAACTTTTTTACACATCCTATTTATCAATAGCCTCCATTTTATTCGCTCATATATTTTCCTGTATTTGCAGAATATGAATGTTACAATATGTACACACGCGGAAATTAAGTATAGGAGACCTGTATATAAAGCAAAACATATAAAGTAGTTACAAAATTACTGTCAGAACATTTTTTGCTACTTATAGCATATTGTTGAAGTCATGGATGTATTTTTACAATCTTTCTGTCATTTGTTTTTGTATTATATTACAATTATATGAATGTATGGTGTCCTAGGGACTATGAGTATGCCTGATTGCTAGCAAAATGTGCTCTTGTTACACATTGATGATGAATGATTTTGTCTGTATATTTATCTATGAATGATAGAATGAATGTGTAAGTAGGGACCCATCAACAGAGTGAATGTGGTTAACGAACTAAAGCAATCCTTAAAGAAAGTACTTGACCGATGAGTGAAGCTTAAGATAGATTACATTGTAAACCTTTTTCCTGAACTAAAATGAATAAGTTTTTCAATCTGCCTTTCCCTTCTATCAAACATGGGTTGATTGTTGGTATCATTGTAAAACTATTCAACCCATTAACTAATAAAAGCCTTCAGCACCACCACCAGCTGTTTGTATGAATGGATTTGGTTGGTTGCCACAGGAATGAATGAAGAAATTTTAGTTCGATGGTGCCATCCCATATCCTAATCTACCCTATTCCAATCTACGACATGGTACTTTCGTACGACATTAAACTGGTGTTGATGGCAGTGACACCAAAAAATTTGTTTGTAGCTGTCACACAATGGTACCTCACAGTGACTCCACCTACACAAATTTTGCATTACGTGTGGGGACTGATGAGAAGCCTCAAGCCTTCCCTGGCTTGCCCCTCCTGACTTTCTTCTCTTTCTGATATACAAATCCAACGAATAGTTTGACAACTCACATTCAGGCCGATGTAATCTGTCTCTGATTTAACAAGAGAGTAAGAGCAGCAATTTTAAGGTCCAATCATCTTCTTATCCTTCTCTAATTAACAATATGGGTTTACGTAAGGGTTTGATTATGTCCCTGAATCACAGTTTTGGAAAGCAATGAGACACAGCAGGCGGCCATCCGCTCGGCCAGCCCCTAAAGTGTGGCATGCGAACAGCAGGAGTGCGCCCTGGAAGCCACGGGGAGACTAGCTTGAAGGCATTTAGTGTGGCGTCACAGGGCGCTCTCTCCAGGTAGGGGATGATACTGGAGGCCGCACCTCCCACTAAGACAGGACCTTAGCGAATCTTACTTTCTATGTATCTCTTTCACGGAAAACACGTACTGCTGTTTTAAGTTCCGTTAGCTGGCCAAAGAAATCGCAGAACACGGAACTGTGGGGTTTGCATCTCTAGGATATGTATCGATTTCTCTGGTGTGAAAGCGTGTAGAACCATTCCGAAAGACGTCCTGTGCGTCGCATCTTTTACCACATGGTGCAGACGAGACTCGCGATCACCACTACAGGCACTCGACTTCGCTTCGCGTTTTCATACAGGACACTCTGTCAGACTGTGCCTCAGACTTCATGTGCAAGGAGCGCAGATGGGCGTGGACTCAGAAATGTAAATAGCTGAGGGCGACAGCTCCAACCAGATGAATAGTAGTTGGTATTCCGGTCACCTCCATCTTTATGTCGGCGGTTACCTTATCTGCTCACAATTATGGTAAGACTATAGAGTAACTTTGGCGTATTAGGTCACAATAAAGTTAGGGCGTCGCTAGATTCAAGTAAATTTACGCAGGCTCATCACAACTGAACTCACAAGCATAGTACACATCTGTCTTTCTTTTCTCCCTGTCACTGTATTTGCATGACTTAATTTCGTTTACTGAGTCTTTTAGAAGTCATTTTCATTTTAATACATATCCTCATTTGATATCCTTCCCAAACCCTAACTGTATTTCTTTTTGTAATCAAGTTGACATTAAAGTTGAATGTTATTGGAGTGTGTGTACTGAAATGTTGTAATGTTTGCTGTTAATCGCAGATATTTAATAACATGTAATAAATGTGGTATTTACCTGGACCATGCATTTAATTTCATAAACAGTAGACCCCTCTCATAAAATTAATGAACATAATAATTGGGAAAATATCTGTACTTGAAATTCCGTAATAGGACCAGCTTTAAGTTCAACTGCACTGTATAAATTTGTTAAGTATTTGGATTTCGGGGAGCGATCTGGCTTTCTTAGGGTCCTGTTGATGTAGACGTGGTAACTAAGTATCCTATTAGCAAAATTGATAGTAAACTTCTTAGTGAACAAATTTTAGAAAGAAACACCACAGACAAAAGCTGGTAAATTTCAAATATACACAATATGTGTGTGACATGTATCAAGACACCAAAAAAAAAAAAAATGCATCTTTATATCATGGGTAATGCAATAACAAGCATGACACTTCCACCTTGCTATGCTACGTTGACCCTTCCCCTTTCCCCGCTGGATTAAACAGTTAAACAAAGTGGATAATCCAATATATGTATGAGTATAAAAACTGCTCAAAAATTACCTGGTATGGACAGCGCATTCTACAGTTTATCTAAGTTTATCAAGAAGACTCTTGTTTATGAAAACACAAACTGAACAGTTTATATCGAAGTAATCAAAGCACCACAAGGAATTAAACATGCCGCAATTTTGAGAAAAGGAACCAGTATGTGAGAGACACAGTACATCGCTACAAATAAAACTTTGAAAGCGGATCATCGTGAACAAAAATTTTACAAAACTGTGGAAAATCGTAGTTTTATATCGTACAGTTAATTTTAAACTTCTAGGAAATTTTAGTAGTTTTTGACAGACTGTTTCAATAATGAAAACGTTTTTCACAACGAAAATAGAAACAATTTGAAGTAGTTCATATATCTTTTGCCTATTTTCCTTTTTCTCTATAAATTAAACATATTTCACTCACTGTCCTTAATTAAGTGCATCGTTTTATTAGTCCTACCCTCATCTCGACTGCTAATGCTCACGAGATTTCTTATGATACTGTGTACATCACTCAGTGTCCATCATTGTTATTACCAGAATTCATTATCTCATAGACCTAAATATGAAACAGAAAGAAAGAGAAACTGACAATAGCAGGTGCATACAGATTTTACTATACTGTCATTTAAGTTTACTCTATTTTGCTTTACTTGAAACTTTTGTTACTTAGTTACACGTTTACTAAATAAATTTACAGTCCCCACCCAAAACTCTCAAAATTGAAGGAAGTTCGCAATGTTCAAACAATTGCAAATTTTTGTTGCTTAACTAGAGTCAGTTATTACTTTCTACTAGGCATGTCTTATCTTTTTCATTTTTCCAATTAATTCTAATACATAAGATCTTTAATATCACCCAGATGAAACGATTTACATGGTAAATGAAATAAGGCCGCAATATTTTTTGATAAACATATAATAGTATGATTATTGTAGGCTCTAAATTAAAACATTAATCATTTCACTTTTCTACGTTAAACAACATTTATCTACCATACAATTTTTCATTACAATAAAATGTGTAAGACTACTTCCCCATAGATGAAGCCAACATAGCACTACATATACATCTGTTTCGTAATACCCTTATTGATTACTGCTAAGTGACTTACACTATACACTACATTGGCGTATTTACAACATGCAAGCAGATGATGTGCACTATTACAAAAATCACCTACAACAAAAGGTAGATCCATATTCCTTACCATTACGTCCACCTGTGGTCTAGGGTTAGCGTCTTTGATTAATAATCAAAACGTCCTCGCTTCCTAGTTAGAAACCCGCCATCACTGAAATTTTGATTAATAATCAGCATTGGTGGCCGATGACTTCATGTATAAGAAGACGCCCCAAATCTGCCACCGGCCTTGTCAAAGAGGAAGGAGGAGCAGAAAGAGGTTCAGGGCACTCGCTTGTCCTTGGTGTGAGAAACTGCATGAGGTTGCAGAAGGCAATGAAAATCATTCCATTAAAGACACACGACGTGTATCCATAGAACATGTGGCCTGTAATTGAAAAAGTGTCATTATGATCTCTCCATTGGCAAAAGATTCTGGGATAGTGCCCCATTCGGATCTCCAGGAGAGGACTGCCAAGGGTAGGTGAGCAAGAAAAAAATGGCTCTGGGCACTATGGGACTCAACTGCTGAGGTCATAAGTCCCCTAGAACTTAGAAGTACTTAAACCTAACTAACCTAAGGACAACACACACATCCATGCCCGAGGCAGGATTCGAACCTGCGACCGTAGCGGTCGCGCGGTTCCAGACTGTAGCGCCAGAACCGCTCGGCCACCAGCGGCCGGCAGGTGAGCAAGACAAAAATATTGAATAACAACGAAAGGATAACGTTCTACGAGTCGGGGCGTGACATTTCAGAAACTTGGACCTGGTAGGGAAGCTAGAAAATCTGAAAAGGGAAGTGCAAAGGCTCAGTCTAAATATAGTAGGTATTACTGAAGTGGTATGGAAAGAAGACAAGGATTTCTGGTCAGATGTGTGTAGGGTAATATCAGCAGCAGCAGTAAACTGTATAATGGGCGTAGAATTTGTTATGAATAAGTCAGACAGCGATTCCGAAATCAGATTCTGGATTGTAAGGCATACCCAGGAGCAGATACAGACTCAGATCACAATGAGATGAAGAGGCCGAAGTTAAGAGATTAGTCAGGAAGAATCAATATGCAAAGAAATGGGGTACGGACACACTAACAAATGATAACATGCACTTGAAGTTCTCTAAGGCTAGAGATACAGCAATAAGAAATGGCTCAGAAGTTTTAGGGAAAAACATAGGTACAAAGAAGGTAGCTGTGAAGCACCTAAGGTTAACAGAAGAAAAACATCAATTAATCGATGAAAGAAGGAAGTACAAAAATGTCCAGCGAAATTCAGGAATACAGTCGCTGAGGAGTGAAGTAAACAGGAAATGCAGGGAAGCTAAAACGAAAGAGCTGCGTGAAAAATGTGAAGAAATCGAAAATGAAATGATTGTTGGAAGGACTGACTCAGCATATACGAAAGTAAGACAGCCTTCGGTAAGATTAAAAGCATGGGTGATAACATTAAGAGTTCAACAGGAATGCAGTGGTGAGAGCATACAGGTGCAAAGAGTACATTGAAGGCCTCAATGAGGGGGAAGATAGGTCCGATGTGCTAGAAGAAGAAACCGGAATCTATTTGGAAGAGATAGGGGATCCAGTACTAGAATCAAAATTTAAGAGAGCTTTGGAGGACTTATGATGATATAAGGCAGGAGCAGTAGATAACATTCCATCAGAAGTTCTAAAATCGTCGGAGGGAGTGGCAACATCTGACTTTCGTAAAAATATCATCCACACAGTTACGACGACTTCAACAGCTGACAAATGTGAGTATTATCGTAGAACCAGCTTTACAGCTCATACATGAAAGTTACTTACAAGATTAACATACAGAAGAATGGAAAAGAAAATTAAGGATATATTAGATGACGATCAGTTTGGCTTTAGAGAAGGCAAAGGCGCCAGACAGGCAATTTGGACGTGGCCGTTAATAATGGGAGCAAGACTAAAGAAAAATCAGGATACGTTCATAGGACTTTTCAACCCAGAATAACCGTTCGACAGTGTAAAATGGTGCAAAATGTTCGAATTCTTGAGAAAAGTAGGGGTAGGCAATAGGGACAAACAGGTAATATACAACATGTACTAGAGCCAAGAGGGAATAATAAGAGTGGATGGTCAAGAACGAAGTGCTCTGTTTAAAGAGGGTGTAAGACAGAGGTGTAATCTTTTGCCCCTACCATTCAATCGGTACATCGAAGAAAAAAATGGTTCAAATGGCTGCGAGCTCTATGGGACTTAACATCTGAGGCCATCAGTCCCCTAGAACTTAGAACTACTTAAACCTAACTAACCTAAGGACATCACATACATCCATGCCCTAGGCAGGATGCGAATCTGCGGCCGTAGCGGTCGCGCGGTTCCAGACTGTAGCGCCTAGAACCGCTCGGCCACCCTGGCAGGCTGCATCGAAGAAACAGTGATGGATATAAAAGAAAGGTTCAGGAATGGAATTAAAATTCAAGGTGAAAGGATATCAATGATGCGTTTCGCTGATGACATTGCTATCCTGAGAGAAAGTGAAGAAGAATTAAATGATCTGCTGAATGGAATGAACATTCTAGTCAGTACAGAATATGGACTGAGAGTAAATCGAAGAAAAACAAACGTAATGAAAAGTAGCATAAATGAGAAAAGCGAGAAACTTGACATTACAATTGGTGATCACGAAGTAGATAGGGAATTCAGTTACCTAGGCACCAAAATAACCAATAAGGGACAGAGCAAGGAGGACATCGAAAGGAGACTAGCACTGGCAAAAAGGGCGTTCCTGGCCAACAGGCGTCTACTGTTATCAAACATAGGCCTTAATATGAGGAAGAAATTTCTGAGAATGTACGTTGGAGCACAGAATTTTATGGTAATGAAACATGGACTGTGGGAAAACTGGAACAGAAAATCGATACATTTTAGATGTGGTGCTACAGACGAAAGTTGATAATTAGGTGGACTGATGAGGTAAGGAATGAGGATCTTCTGCTCAGTATAAGAGAGGAAAGGAATATGTGGAAAACTCCGACAAGGAGAAGAGACATGATGATAGTGTATCTGTTAAGAAATCAGGAAACGACTCTCATAGTACTAGAGAGAGCTGTAGAGGGCAAAAATTAGAGAGGAAGACAGAGATTGGAATACATCCAGCAAATAATTGAGGACATAGTTTGCAGGAGCTGCTCTGAGATGAAGATGTTGGCACAGGAGAGGAACTCATGACTGGCCGCATCAAACCAGGCAGAAGACTGATGACTCGAAAAAGAAAAAGGTGAAACTACTCTAACCATGTCTTCACCAAAATAATAACACTCCATACTCTCTATTAGTACCTGACTCGTCCATTACTTTATATATCTCACAAGTGTACCTCATTAAGCTTATTAATGTTACAGCACAGTGATTTGTCAAGTTTTATCGGTGTGACTGATTAATAATGTGTTTCTGGACATTCTGTAAAGTTGGTGTTACCATCTTATGCACAAGAAGCGAAATATCCGATTAAAACAACCTAGCAAATCAGCAGTCAGCGATCTCTGTCTCGAGCACCATCATGAAATGAAATACAATAAGGCCAATACTGTGTTCTGCAGGTTTCTGGGATGGAGTAAGTAGAAAATGAAGATGTCAGAAAATCTAATAAACAGGGATGGCACTTTTAATTTAAAGAACACTTGATGTCTGGCATGCAAAATTATTTAAATCTTACAAGTCTTCATACCCAGTACAGATTTGTAAGATACTCAGAGTCTGCATTTCGCAAAATGTCACTGATTCCTCAGAAAAACAATAGGGTATCAAAGAGCCTAGTGGGCATTCGGAATTCAACTCAGCTGCAAATAGCAGATGCAGACCAACAATAATTCACAGATTGGTTAGAGTCAGAGTAACAACTATACATAACAGCACAACTCACACACCTGAAAAAATGGCTAGGTCGCTCTTTCACATTTTATGCATAAAATGGAAAGTCACTTGTCAGAACACCTGTAAGCACACTATTAGTATAAAAAATTTCATTACGTCATTGGTACACAACACCTTGATTTGCCCTTTACTACTTTATCAATACAATATCACTCCAATTAACCTGACATGTGCTACTGTTAGTAACAGACCATAAGTTTTCTCTTTGCATAACAGGTAATATAAAAGTGGTTCGCAGCAACATTTCATATTTAATAGTTAAACATCAAGATCTGCCCATTACACATGTCACATTATTACATGCAACACAAATCATTTCGTTTAATCTGAACTTCAAAATTTTCATGTACATACGTAGTTGGCTTTTGAATTTGATTTCTTAAGAACAGTTTTCTTATTACTGTAGCATACATACTGTAGGTGTTTACACACTTACTCAGATTTCTTTGTTGTTGTTGTTGTTGTTGTGGTCTTCAGTCCTGAGACTGGTTTGATGCAGCTCCCCATGCTACTCTATCCTGTGCAAGTTTCTTCATCTCCCAATACCTACCGCAATCTACATCCTTCTGAATCTGCTTAGTGTATTCATCTCTTGGTCTCCCTCTACGATTTTTACCCTCCACGCTGCCCTCCAATACTAAATTGGTGATCCCTTGATGCCTCAGAACATGTCCTATCAACCGATCCCTTCTTCATCATTTCCATTATGTTTCTTCATAAATTTCATCTTCTCTTATCACAGTTGTTATTATTCTCAACCAAAAAACCTTTTATTTTGATCTACATTTAACTGTTACTGGATGCATTTAGACAAGGTACTTTTTTCCAGTTAACTTCTCTAGAACACGTATTCCATTGGCTTCCATCCTCTGAATTACCTTTCTATTACTGAAAAATAACATTCACTTTTAGATTAGTGATAGAAGTTCAAAATTATATTACTCTTAAAACTGATTGTAGGCTAGAGGAAGAACTGAGTGAACTTAGAAACGAAGTGCTGATTTGTGCAGCTGGGGAGGCATCATCCATTGGATAGTGTGTTCACTGAGGACTAGTGAACCTCCTACTTATCTGATTCACTTATTTCGAACATTCTTCCCCCTGAGATCAAGAAAGAAATTTTTCTCAATCTTTGAAACAAGTCATTATACAAAAAAGGTCAGCATTCGTCATTGAAGAAGAAATCTTTATCTATGTTCCAAATCGATTTCAATCACTGCATGACCACCATTAATGCTAGTGTTAAAGCTCTGTGGACTCAGAAATACAAGCAGTGAAATTGCAATATCAATGGATAGCACCTGTCAGACTGAAGGTAAAATGATTAATGGTCATCTTGCGGTATGTTTTGTATTTTTGGATAGTGGTTGCCTATATACTAGCTTTTATCTTCGCCTAGGCACTTTCTTAGGTCTCTGGGACCTGTGGTGCATACCTCTCGGAACGACAGAGTAGATATAGGTGATGATGAGTATAGAAAGTACTTCAGTTTTGTACAGAATTTACTTCGTATTTATACAGGGTGTTACAAAAAGGTACGGCCAAACTTTCAGGAAACATTCCTCACACACAAATAAAGAAAAGATGTTATGTGGACATGTGTCCGGAAACGCTTAATTTCCATGTTAGAGCTCATTTTAGTTTCGTCAGTGTGTACTGTACTTCCTCGATTCACCGTCAGTTGTCCCAATTGAAGGAAGGCAATGTTGATTTCGGTGCTTGTGTTGACATGCGACTCATTGCTCTACAGTACTAGCATCAAGCACATCAGTACGTAGCATCAACAGGTTAGTGTTCATCACGAACGTGGTTTTGCAGTCAGTGCAATGTTTGCAAAAGCGGAGTTGGCAGATGCCCATTTGATGTATGGATTAGCACGGGGCAATAGCCGTGGCGCGGTACGTTTGTATCGAGACAGATTTCCAGAACGAAGGTGTCCTGACAGGAAGACGTTCGAAGTAATTGATCGGCGTCTTAGGGGGCACGAAACATTCCAGCCTATGACTGGCGACTGGAGAAGACCTAGAACGGCGAGGACACCTGCAATGGACGAGGCAATTCTTCGTGCAGTTAACGATAACCCTAACGTCAGCGTCAGAGAAGTTGCCGCTGTACAAGGTAACGTTGACCACGTCACTGTATGGAGAGTGCTACGGGAGAACCAGTTGTTTCCGTACCGTGTACAGCGTGTGCAGGCACTATCAGCAGCTGATTGGCCTCCACGGGTACACTTCTGGGAATGGTTCATCCAACAATGTGTCAATCCTCATTTCAGTGCAATGTTCTATTTACGGATGAGGCTTCATTCCAACGTGATCAAATTGTAAATTTTCACAATCAACATGTGTGGGCTGACGAAAATCCGTACGTAGTTGTGCAATCACGTCATCAACACTGATTTTCTGTGAACGTTTGGGCAGGCATTGTTGGTGATGTCTTGATTGGGCCCCATGTTCTTCCACCTCCGCTCAATGGAGCACGTTATCATGATTTCATACGGGATACTCTACCTGTGCTGCTAGAACGTGTGCCTTTACAAGTACGACACAACATGTGGTTCATGCACGATAGAGCTCCTGCACATTTCAGTCGAAGTGTTCGTACGCTTCTCAACAACAGATTCGGTGACCGATGGATTGATGCGGACCAATTCCATGGCCTCCACGCTCTCCTGACCTCAACCCTCTTGACTTTCATTTATGGGGGTATTTGAAAGCTCTTGTCTACGCAACCCCAGTACCAAATGTAGAGACTGTTCGTGCTCGTATTGTGGACGGCTGTGATACAATACGCCATTCTCCAGGGCTGCATCAGCGCATCAGGGATTCCATGCGACGGATGGTGGATGCATGTATCCTCGCTAACGGAGGACATTTTGAACATTTCCTGTAACAAAGTGTTTGAAGTCACGCTGGTACGTTCTGTTGCTGCGTGTTTCCTTTCCATGATTAATGTGATTTGAAGAGAAGTAATAAAATGAGCTCTAACATGGAAAGTAAGCGTTTTCGGACACATGTCCACATAACATATTTTCTTTCTTTGTGTGTGAGGAATGTTTCCTGAAAGTTTAGCCGTACCATTTTGTAACACCCTGTAGATGTGATGCAGGAACAACTCCGACAGGTGTGGCTGTATCAGTTCCAACAAGCGTTGGCACTTTCATGGGGACCTTTATTGAAAATGATATTTGTCTGTAGCCACTTGAGAGAAGAGGCAGCTACGAAGATGCAGATTTTAATGAGCAATTGTAGGAGGCATGATGAGTTGAGGAGAGACTTCCTCGATTCATTTAACTTGAAGGGCTTTCGAGACGATGAAATTGAGCATGAGGGAGAATAGTGGAGTACGTTCAATATCTACACAACGCCAATGATTCAATGGCATTAATCCAGATTTGTCTAATCAATTCCCCACCCCATTACTATGAGAAATCGTGAAGCCAAACAGAAAAACGCAACCTGTAAATTCGTTTCAAAATTTGTTATGAGAGTCGGGCTACAATCAAGATCGAGATAGTTCCGATTGGCGTGAATGAATCACTCTCCGTCATATAACTCGCGCAACAGAAATCACAGGAGGTGAAATCGAAACTGTGGATGTGATTCACGCATTCTGCTCACATACGTATAATGATATCAGGCAGTGCTTTAATGAAAATGTACCGTCTATGAATGCTGGGCCCCATCCACAGATTTAGTCAAAATGGTGACAAACCATGCCGAAACAGCAGCGAATAAAATCATTCTTCATTGCAAGCTGCCATCGAACCTAGAAAAATCATGAGGGAGTTATGTAAGTAATGGCAGTTATATTGCGCACCATAGTTCAGGTGCCTTCCATGGGATAATGAAAGAGTTACCCCATGGCTGGGATGTCATCCACAATTGTGCTAAAGAACATGGCACCACCAGATGACATATAGGAATTGCTAACTTTAGATCTTTTAATATTGCAGCGCGTCAGCAATCGTGAATAATTTAATGATTATAAAGAATCCGCCTAGATTGCAAATTGAAACCGGATGTTGACCTAGGTTTCGTCGCGGATAACCACGCCTTCTTCGGAACACACTAAAGCTACAAACTGCCTTAAGGGGCTCCGGAAAGGCTCAAAATCATGAAAAGTTCAATTTTTACTTTTTTGCGTTTTCTGAATCTGCAGACTATTACCTTTTAATAGATATATAATTTATTCAATTCCGAAGACTACAACTATTTTTAAATTTTTTTTGAAATGTGTTCTACATGGGCGTGACCTACTGTGGCGCTGTTAAACTGCTGTCAAATGGTGTTATTATTAACGTCCGTGTTCATCAGGTACATTTTAGTGATGTGTGATAAAGTATGTGTTGTGGCTAACTTGTGATGGTTCAATATATATCGCTGGTGTGATTGTCGATTGTTTCATGTTTATTTACTCTGTCGTTATCTCGAAAATATTCGTAATTAATTCTGTTTCTTGAGTCTCTGTTTTGTTGAAGTATAATAATGAGTAAAAGTAAAGTTATTAGAAATCCTCTGAAGGCTTTTAAGAAAAGGAGAAATGTTGGAAAGCCAAAGTTATGTGTTATTACTGTAAACAATAAAGACGATAACCAAGTGAGTGAACCTAACCTCTCAAGTACACCTGCCCATAGCAGTCAAAGTGGGAAAGAAAATACTTCACAGAAGAAGCTTGGTTCAATGAGTGAAAACTATGAATGTTTTATGGGCGAATCGGATGTGAATGAAATATTTGATATGTCGGTTCTCAAAGGAATTTTTTCAAAGTGTGTAAGATGTATTCATTGTAGTGAAGTTGGTCTGGAACTCTCCATAATAAAGCACGTAGGACTTGCTAGTGAAATACAACTGAAATTTGATAAGTGTTCATACATGACCACCTTTTGGAACAGTGTTGCAGTAACTGCAACTGAAGAAAATGGTAGCAAAATCTACGAACACAGCAACGAGCGATGCTTGCTTTAGACAAGGAACGCCTTCGGGCTGCAGACAGGGCTGTAATGAGTCTAGAAATACAAGCAAGAGTAAACAGGAGGAGGAACAAGAGGAAGCTGGAGGAGGATTTTGCAGAGGATGAAGATAATCCATCCTATGGACCTGGAATGCACTAAAAAGTTAATCCAATCTTTGTCGCTCGATTCCCAAAACTTTTATTTTCTCATACTAATTACATGTTTTCTAAGGATCTTCCAAACATATTTGTTTCAAACTTTCAGTAAATGTTACACAGTACCTTCTGCATAATTTAACACAGCCTTTTTCCAAAAAACTGTATATTTTTGAATATATAAATAAAAAATTGCAAAAAAATATTGTGAATTTTCATTACAATTGAAAAAAAAATCATATTTAATAGCTGAACTAAAATTTTGTAAAATCCCTGTGTTAAGTTGTAGCCCATATTCCAATAAATAATCTGTAAAAAGTTCCTACCTCAAATACTTTGTGAGGAAAGATGTAATTTATAAGCGTTATTTTAACATTGCAAGTATAGGGCGTTCCGGAGCCCCTTAAGAGACATGGTCCAACATTAATACAGAACGCCCAAAAGTCTCTTGCCCTTTTGGGCGTTCTGTATTAACTGCTCTTTAGGCAGTTTGTAGCTTTAGTGTGTTCCGAAGAAGGCGTGGTTATCCGCGCCGAAACCTAGGTCAACATCCGGTTTCAATTTGCAATCGAGGCGGATTCTTTATAATCATTGCTAACTTTTCCCTCCACCGGAAGACACAGGAATGTAGCGGTTGTTCGAACCATGACTGGCCAAATCCAAAAAGAAGGAGATGGCAGAAAAGATATGCATAAGGTATGACTCCGTCAGATAGATCTGAAAGTGGGAGATATAATGCTGGTGGCCACTGACCGACTATCAAAGAACCATGTCGTGTCAGAAGAGTTGTATATGGAAGTGCAGTTGAGATGGAAGATTAACGGACGAAGGCGTCATGTGGCGTACGACTTACACCGAAACTCAAGACATTTCAAGAGAAGACACTGGAGAAAATATCGTTTGGGTGGTTCCGTTTGAAATATTGCGTTTGTCCATTACTGTAACAGTTAGGGTAAAAAATGGAATGATTTCGTGGCATTGATGGCCGGGACGCCCCATCCGAGGAAGCTCGGCCGCCTGGTTGCAAGTCTTATTTCAAGTGACGCCACAATGGACGACTTGCGGGTCGGTGACGATGATATGAAGATAACACAACAGCCAGTCCACAAGCGGTGAAAATCTCCAGTCCGACCGGGAATTGAACACAGGCCCGCTGGATGGTAGGCACAGACGTTGCTACACAGCTAAGCAGGCAGACAACGGTTAGGGTTTATTTTCTGGTTGTTTTTCCTGTGTTAGTTCATTCATTTCCCAAGACAAACATTCTCCAACTTGTTAATTGTCGTGAATGTGTGGTCATTCTACAGATGTATTTATACTGTGATGTGTTATGCTTGCAAGTAAGCCATCTGCGAATGAATATGAGAACTATAATTATTGAACAAGATTATGGAGGGAAGCTATATGGGAAGTATGTACAATTTATAAATGGACAGAGGGTTTCTGTGGCTGCACGTCAAGAGCTGAGGTTAACAGTAGTGACGAGCACAGATTTTTTTTTTTTTTAGTGTATTATAATGCAGAGAATGTGATCTTCTCATGTTGTTTGTGAGAACTGAGAAATGGAACAGAAAAGGAAAGACTCTTACAATCTTATATGTCAGAAAGGCTGGGTGTTTTGCTGCCACCATTGTAGCAGGTTGTAGATGCAAGAAGAAAACAGATCACAGAACAAAAACTCTGTGAGATGTAGACAGAGAAGGGACGCTGAGTAGACATTATGGAATATATTATCGATAGTTCATTATGTGGTATCACGCGTTATTTGTGAATGTTTAGTGGCACTTGTATGTGAGCAATAAAAAGAAATAATCTAAGAGTTCATGCATGAAGTCTGTTCAAGAAATTTTAGGCTGATTTTGTAGCCTGGCTACGCATGTCTTTCTTGACAGACTCGAAGTTTTTCCGCACCTGGAATGCATAAATAGTTTTCAGAGATGGTTGACTGCTTGTCCTGATGTCAGCGTCTCTGACGTGAACCAACTTTACGAACTGAGTCGTTAAGAAAGCAGAAGATGTGACGTTAGGCAATCGTTTGTATGACATGTGGTATGGTGTCAATAGCAAAGAGACTATTTGACAAAGGACCAGATCACGTCAAACCTAATGTAGTTTCCTTTGGATATACAGCCATATACTCTCCTATTTAATTAATTTCATTGTGGCTGATTGTAAGACGACCATATAATTCCTATATAGATTGATCCATGAGAGTCAACAAATTTGTAAGAAATATATGTATAAATTTATAATGCATTTTAAGGTCTTGTTTCCATGGTGTCTGACTGGGAATAAAATTACTGAGAGACAATCTTATGGCATCTTATACAGATTGGTCTCCCTGATAAGAAATTTGTCAGCTCCGTGATAATTTTTTGTATGAACTGTAATTTTTTCAGTACATTGCTCTGTGCAATTGATCCCATCATCGTGAATCACAAGATCTGGAATAACATTGTGGATGATTTTGTGAGCAGTTGGTAGGAAGTATACCCTGATTGATACTATAATTACTCAAAATGGTCGTAATATTGAAAGGGGATGTTTCAATAAATAATTGTTTCCGTTTTTTTATGACACTCCGTCTGCGATTTGCTCTTGTATAACTTTTGTCTGGGGCTGTATCTCGGCCTCTCGGTTCGCCTACATCAGTATTCGTGGCCGTCTTTGTCAGATTCTCAGCCCAGATTATCCATCGAAAATTAAAACGGTTAGTGCAACAGAACTGGCTCATTAATCACAGCTGTATATTTTTATGACACCCAACAGGTAACTAGAAAAATAAGAATCTACTTCAGGACAGGCATGTCAGGGAGGGAAAGCGTGACATACAAATGGCACTTGAAATGTGCTAAACTGCACCATAATTATGTTCTCTGTTTCGCAGTTTCAGTCCTCAGTGCCTCTGACCGTCTTACAATATGGATGGCGATTAAGGACGCGCAGCTTGAGTACTGGCAGACTCAGAAATTAATTATGAATTTATTAATTTAATAATGTAAATTCACTCCAACACATCGCTTTTATGCCTTCATTTAGTTCAAAGGAATCATCACACTATTACCATTAAGACTCTTCAGTTGAACTACTCATAAATGATTCCATAGATAAACACTCGGATTAAATAAATTGGCAAGATAATTGGGAATATATCAGGTATCACAGCTTTTGGTAACGGGGAGCAATGTCAGTAAAAGGGGTAAAAAGCACTCATTTAGACATGTGTATCCACATGCAGAAAACCAGCGCCACCTACTTTACATCCCATTCTTACTTATGTGAACAAAGGGCATCGACAGTATAAGTGATGTGCACCAGGCCTGCGAAGATAATTCCACAGCAAATACCTAAGTGGGAACTAAAACACTTAAATCAGCGACTGAAAGAAATTTCGTATGTGAATAGGCAATAGTTTTGCTAAGAATAATCACGTCTTAAAGCGATTGCATGCGGAGATGCGAAATGATGGAACTCAGAACGTGTGCCGAGATGATGGGAGACAAAAGAAAAAGCACACTGTCTCAAACAATTTCTGAAGACGTAAACTGCTAAAATACAGCATATATATATATATATATATATATTCAATAAACTCAGTATCTCGTGAGTTAAGCATCATGGTTTGTTACTAATAACACAAACACATACGGCGTACGATGTTGACTGAAGATCACATTTCGCTCTGCCTGTAACAAACTCTATCAGGAACATATGTTCGTTTGACTCTACACATTATAATATTCCCACTGAACAGCACAGTTTTAATCTGTCAAAAAAATGTTCAAATGTGTGTGAAGTCTTATGGGACTCAACTGCTAAGGTCATCAGTCCGTAAGCTTACACACTACTTAACCTAAATTATGTTAAGGACAAACACACACACACCCATGCCCGAGGGAGGACTCGAACCTCCGCCGGGACCAGCCACACAGTCCGTGACTGCAGCGCTCTAGACCGCTCGGCTAACCCTGCGCGGCTTTACTCTGTCAAACCAACATATGAACACATGGTGAATCTAAAACTGTCAAATAGTCCCATTGTGAACACAAAGAAAAGCTCGGTAAGATATCCGAAAGCTGTGGTACTTGAGGATTATCGGAAGGTGCGACTGTACGATCAGCTAATGCTTCATGGGTACTTCTACGTTCGATGGCAAAACGAACACACACAGCAGAACTAGAATCGTAACAACGGGTATCATCACAAGATAACGGAATCAAGCGAAATTAAGCAATAATATATAAGAAGGAAAGTATCTAAACATCTTCTCTCCCTCTATTCTTTTTTTAAAAAAGAAAGTCATGAGTATTGTGACTGGTTTGATGCAACCCACCATGAATTACTCTTCTGTCCCGCGCTAACTTCCTCATCTCAGCGTAGCACAGGCACCTTTGATCTTCAGTTATTTTTTGAATATGTTCCAGTACAGATCATTCTAGTAGGCCTACTGTGGAGATTATTTTCTGATGCCTTAATGCGTGTACTATCATCCTGATACTTCCTCTTGCCGGTGTTTCCCATATACACTATGTGATCAAAAGTATCCAGACACCTGACTGAAAATGAATTACAAGTTCGTGGCCCTCTATCGGTAATGTGGGAATTCAATGTGGTGTTGGCCCACCCTTAGCCGACAGTTTCCACTCTCGCAGGCATGCGTTATATCAGGTGCTAGATGGGTTCTTGGGGAATGGCCGTCCATTCTTCACGGAGTGCTGCACTCACAAGGGAACCTCCCCATCGCACCCCCCTCAGATTTAGTTATAAGTTGGCACAGTGGATAGGCCTTGAAAAACTGAACACAGATCAATCGAGAAAACAGGAAGAAGTTTTGTCGAACTATGAAAAAAATAAGCAAAATATACAAATTGAGTAGTCGATGTGTAACATAAGCCACATCAAGGACAATGTGATCTTAGGAGCGCCGTGGTCTCGTGGTTAGCGTAAGAAACTGCGGTACGAGAGGACCTCGGTTAAAGTTTTCCCTCGAATAAAAATTTTAACTTTTTTATTTTCTAGCAATTGACGTGTGTCAATTATCAAAGTTCAGGCACTCACACAATCAACTTCGCTCTCCAAGATCCCAGGACATGTTCAGATTTGCTTGGACATATGCAGGATTTGACGGTCTACACACGGAAAAATTTGAAAACGTTAAAAACATGTTTTGACAGAGCACAGGGAAAACTGTGCGACTGTGAAACTGTTGCATTTATTTGTTACAGTTTATGTGACAAACTCTTACGTTTTCATCACTTTTTTGGGAGTGATTATGACATCCACAAGAAAACCTAAATCGGGCAAGGTAGAAGAATCTTTTCACCCATTCGCCAAGTGTACAAGTTAGGTGGGTCGACAACATATTCCTGTCATGTGACGCACATGCCGTCACCAGTGTCGTATAGAATATATCAGACGTGTTTTCCTGTGGAGGAATCGGTTGACCTATGACCTTGCGATCAAATGTTTTCGGTTCCCATTGGAGATGAACGTACTTTCGTCTACTACTCGCACGGTTTTGCGGTGCGGTCGCAAAACACAGACACTAAACTTATTACAATGAACAGAGACGTCGATGAACGAACGGACAGATCATAACTTCGCGAAAATAAAGAAAGTAAAATTTTCACCCGAGGGTAGACTTGAACCAAGGACCTCTCGTTCCGCAGTTGTTCACGCTAACCACGAGACCACGGCGCTCCTGAACTGACACTCTGCTTGATGTTGCTTATCTTGAACATGGACTACTCAGTTTGTATATTTTACTTATTTTTTCCATAGTTCCACACAACTTCTTCCTGTTTTCTCGATTGATCTGTGTTCAGTTTTTCAAGGCCTGTCCACTGTGCCAACTTATAACTAAATCTGAGGGGGGTGCGATGGGGAGGTTCCCTTGTCAGGAGAGGTATCGCTGTCGGTCGGTGAGGCCTGGCACGGCGTTCAACAGCCCAAAGGTCTTCTATAGGATTCAGGTCAGGACTCTGTGCAGGCCAGTCCATTACAGGGATGTTATTGTCGTGTAACCACTTCGGCACAAGCCGTGCGTTATGAGCAGGTGCTCGATCGTGTTGAAAGATGCAGTCACCATAGCTCAATTGGCCTTCAATAGTCGGAAGCAAGAAGGTGCTTAAAACATCAGTGTAGGCCTGTGCTGTGGTAGTGACACGCAAAACAACAAGGCGTGCAAGCCCCCTCCATGAAAATCACGACCACACCATAACACCACCGCCTCCGAGTTTTACTGTTGGCACTTCACACGCTGGCAGACGACGTTCACCGGGCATTCGCCGTACCAACACCCTGCCATCGGATCGCCACATTGTGTACTGTGATTTGTCACTCCACACAACGTTTTTCCACTGTTCAGTCGTCCAATGTTTACGCTCCTTACACCAAGCGAGGCGTCGTTTGGAATTTAACGGCGGGATGTGTGGCTTATGAGCAGCCGCTCGACCATGAAATCCAAGTTTTCTCACCTCCCGCCTGTCATAGTACTTGCAGTGGATGCTGATGCAGTTCGGAATTCCTGTGTGATGGTCTGGATGGATGTCTGCCAATTACACATTACGAGCCTCTTGAACTGTCGGCTGTCTCTGTGAGTCCACAGACGAGGTCGGCCTGTGCGCTTTTGTGCTGTGTGTGCCCCTTCACGTTTCTGCGTCACTATCATATCGGAAACAGTGGACCTAGGCATGTTTAGGAGTGTGGAAATCTCGATGAGAGACGTATGACACAAGTGACACCCAACCACCTGACCACTTTCGAAGTCCGTGAGTTCCGCGGAGCGCCCCATTCTGCTTTCTCTCGATGTTTAATGACTACTGAGGTCGCTGATATGGAGTACCTGGCAACACAATACACCTAATATGAAAAACGTATGTTTTTGGGATGTTCGTTTCACCTTCGATTCTCCGGAGAACCTCCTCATTCCTTAACTTGTCAGTCCATCTGATATTCAACATTCATCAGTAAGACCACGTCTCAAACGCTTCGATTGTCCACTGTTGGAACGAAGTTAAGGAACTCTGCTTCGTTGTAAACAAAATAACCCATAATGTACAGAGCAAGGAGGACATAAAATACTGACAAGTGCTGGCGGAAAGGGCATTCCTGTCCAAGAGAATTCTTCTAGTATCGAATATAGGCCGTAAGTCGATGAAGACATATCTGAGAATGTGCGTTCGGAGCATAACATTGTATGGTATTGAGTCATGGACACTGGGAAAACTGAAGTGTTGTGTTGTATTGTTCAGAAGGACGATGCAGTTTTCTTTTGGGCAAGCATTCCCGTCCAAAGGAACTGCATCCTTTTTCTCAACAGCACAAGCACTGCAAGCGACTTTCAATTAAAACGTCTCCCCTGTATGGGAATATGCACGATGAATGTACGAGTCCAGACCGTAGGCACATACTTGACGACATGCTGTAGTTTCAGTGTGGCTGGGAGTCGTGCACAGGTAGCCTAATGGTGTCCACAGCTCGTGGTCGTGCGGTAGCGTTCTCGCTTCCCACGCCTGGGTTCCCGGGTTCGATTCCCGGCGAGGTCAGGGATTTTTCTCTGCCTCGTGATGAGTAGGTGGTGTGTGATGTCTTTAGGTTAGTTAGGTTTAAGTAGTTCTGAGTTCTAGGGCACTGATGACCATAGTTGTTAAGTCCCATAGTGCTCAGAGCCATTTGAACCATTTTATCCCCCAAGAATCTTATTTTCCGGTCCAAAAAACCAATGCAGTGACATGGGTAGGGGAATGGTGGTGGGCTACGTGTGTAACGAATCGGAAAAGGACAAAATTGATTTTTGGCATTTTCTCCTGGATGGACACACGAAGCTGTGACAGCATAAGAAATATAGGCAATACTTCGCTAATTACTTGCGACTTACGTTTACCGACCCGCCGGCCAGATGGGGTGTGACGGGTGAGAGATGAGATAGACGAAGAAGCCGAGATAGACATCGATCACACTTACGGACCCTTAGTTAATTTCGAGAAGACGACCCAGTCTTACACCAACGTCTGGAGAACGAGTCGATAGATGGCTCTCTTGCTCTATCGAACGTCGGGTCGTGAGCAGGTGTCGCCCCCGACACGAATTTCATTTCATTTCTACAGGAGCATGTTTCTTTTGTATTTGTACTATCAGCAATGTCTCCATGTCTTTCATTTGGGCATTTTCAGTTTTATTCATTTCCTTAATTAATTAATTTTCTAATTAGCCACTATTTGTCAACATATGGACATTGTAGACACTATTTATGCGGTAGTACAACAAAATGCATGTCAGCAAAGGTGGTAAGCCTGACATTGGAAATAAATTGAAAAAAATGGTATTGGTAAAAAAAAGGAGGTCATTCCATTACGCAGACGACGGTTGTCCACATTCGCAAATGTGAATGCATTTCATGTTTTCCAAGTACGCCTCTTCCTCTTATGATTCTCGGATGGATTATTCGCTGTCACCATTCGAAACTTATTGCAGAACTCAGTTAGTCCCTGTCCTCGCTAATTCTTATAACACACAGTGAAATCAGCTACAATTGTTACTTTTGCTCATACTGTATGACCTGTAAAACGTACAAACCGTTTATAAGCCTGTTGACAATACAGCAGTTATTACCCAGGGCCAATTAGGAGCTCAGCCAGCTCACGGCTCTTTTTTTGTTGCCTGAGTCTTGAACTTCACATTCACGGAGAATGTTACTGCTCAAAATGGTTTTGGGTGGATAAGAGCCATAACTGTACGTTGTGATAATCTTAAATATAAGCTTGACCTTGAATCGTTTAATGCTCGTGATATTATAGCTTATCGCACATATCAGGTATCAGAAGTTTTTGATTGTGGCATTGGAACATCATATTTCAGTTCCAGTATGACTCTTGTTGTAAGCACTCGAAATGTTGACAAGGCCAATGAGTCTGAATCTATTTCTGCATGGTTTAAAGGTGATGGTGTATGCGCAAAAGTCCCCTACAACCGCGTTCCAGTCTCTCTCGATTATTCGATTTTCGTCTCTCTTCACATACTGAATTATCTGTTCCGTATCTTCGTATACTTTCTCTAGCTTTTAATCTTCCCCTTGCATTCTCGGCATGTGAACCTGAAATATTAGAAACTGTTTATTCTAAAACTACAATATACAGTGAACCTTTGTGCTTGTGACAGACTGAAATTAATACCCCTTGAAAGTGTTCTAACAAAAAAAAAATAAGAAATAATCTACACAGCTCACAATTACCTACCACATGTTATTAAATAGTAAACTACTTTAACATCCTAACACAATAAACATTTTAGAAACTGATGACTCTAAATCTACAACATACAATGCACCTTTGTGCTTGTGGCAGACTGAAATTAATATCTCTTTATATATTTTACCTTTTTATTATATATAACAACATTTCTAGGACATGTATGTACCACCCACATGATGTCAGATCCTGACCTGCCATCGAGGTTCATCCAAATCAAACAATAACACAATAATGTTTTAGTTATGGATCGGTAGCATCCCCTTTACAGGAGTGTGCGCATTGATCACACTACTCTACGACTCTCACTCACCAGACATCACATTTTCCTTCTCATTCAATCCATTAATACACTAACAGAATAGGTCTAGAAGTCAGCTAACCTTAACACCACGACACCCACGACAACATACCATACCTTTGCTCCCTTATACTCAACCACATAACACATGAAGCTGTTTCGGAGATAGCTTTCCAGTCTCCAAATTCGTCCTTTCACTCTGGCACCTCTCTCCATCGGCTTACCTCTGCATTCACTTTACCGATTATTCATCCTGCTAAATATCAACTTAGAATTGCGACATTTCATCTAAGAACAAAAAATACACAAATTATTCATCCTGCAAACTGACTGTACACATTCTTGGTACCGATTTGATTAGTTATACTGGTACCAGGCTTCAACAACAACAACAAAATTATTTTTGCCAAATTGCAAATCTTAAGGTAAGAATTAGATTTACACTCGTATTACATCCTACGTCAGTATTCCACAACGTTCACCATCTGGATCTCATACTCCCTTTATGTCCTTTCACATTATGCAGTTGTCCTCATCTCTTCATTCGTATTTCGGCTCTCCGTCCGTCCATTATTCCATCATTTCCTGGTCTTCCTTCGCCATTGGCATTAATCTCTATTGCAGCATATACAGGCCTCTCTGTAACATACCTCTAAGACATCTCCACATTATTAATTCTACTTACCTTTATTTACCACTGTTTCATCACGTCGAATTTCTCTTTATTAATCACACTGCTTCACGTCGCTTCTCTCCTTAAATATCACCTTTATCCACTACTATTTATCACGTCGCTTCTCTATCTATCATCTGTATCCACTCATTAATCACCACGTCGTTTCTGCTTGATCCTTATCCATATGACAAAAAATACGTACATACACCACTCTGTCGACTCCTGTTCATGACTCATTCGACCAGTCTATTCCGTCATACTTCCTGACATCCCGCCTGAAAATTCTTATGTTCGATTTGCCCCTGCACAACGCTACACACCACAAATAAATACACTGACTATCTACCATAAATTGCCTACTTTCGATCTATTCTTAACTTTTCCATAATTTGATGTTAGAAATGTGACGAAGCCCACGAGATTGTTTTCCCTTGATCGTCTCAATCAGTACAGCATTTTCCTGGACAATCCGCCTCACTCTGATTGGTCCACTATACACAGCAAAGAATTTGCTAGTTAGGAATCTGTGCTTACATGAAAATTAAATGTGTGCAGAGAATATACAAGCTGGGAGAAATGGGCAGCCCAAGTGTTAGAAACTTTGGTGCTATAGGGCCTCTTTCACTAACACCAGATTCCGAACAACCATACACAGCACCTCATTATAACTGTCACCACGACTATGACATACTATAGATCAGATGGCACCTAATTTAAAAACTTCGATCACAATGTTGACTTTTTACATTACGTGTTAAGTACCGGCAATAGTCAAACTGGACTCATTGGCATTAATACATAACATTTTTAGCAACTGGTTTCTTTGAGGAAACAGTCCTTTTACTTTACAGTTCGAAATAAAAAATTTGCAAATTTTGCTCTGAGAGACCAGCCTAACAGATTCCATTACTGGTGTTTTATTCTCTGATCAGAAGTATGGTATTTGCACTCCTACATATCAGTAGAGTATGTCTCCTACATAGACAATTTTCAGTGCCTGCTGCATGTGTTTTAAGGCAAGATGCTAAGGGCTGATATGTTGGATTAGTTTCTCCTATCCTTCAATCCATTATGACAAGAATGAAATGCCAGGATTCCATGCTCTCCTGTCATTCTGATAGTTTCTGCCGTTCCTATCCTCGACTCTGTCTGACCTATGAGTCGTGTCTCCGTTCACAATGTTGCTCTCATTACCCAGTTCCTGTGACAATTGTTCAAATGACGCAGAATCGTCTAAGCCTCTGCCTGCTATCGCTATATCTCTGCGCAATTTCACTGGCAGCTTTGTTATACAGATCCTAATGAACTCCCCAGTTTCGTATGGCACATCCAAATACCCATTTCGTCTCAGCATTTCCTGATAGCACGACACTGGATCTCTTATACCACTTTCGTTACAATTTGGCATCATCAATATGCTTTGCGTAACCTGGTCCTGCTTACTTTTCGACCAGAATTCATTTAAAAACTTGTCACAAAAATTCTCGTAGCTACTACAGTCTTTAATAACTTCCTGCATTTTCGCTCTAGCCTCGTCCCTCAAATGGTTACACACAAACTTCATTTTCAGGAGCGGTCCCCACGATGAAGGTAATGAATCGTGAAATTGAGACAGCCTTGGACTATACCCATTTGGGTTTGCCCCCTGTTTTATCCGACACAACCGTTCTTCTGACTCTGTGAATTCGTCTTCCGCTTTCTGCCTATTTTCGTTTTTTGAATTTATCTCACTCTCCCTCTGCAGTCTACCTGGTGGTGTTTCACCTTCACTTCTGCACGCTAATTGCGACTGTGCAAATTCTTCCCTATGTTTCCTATTTGTTTCTAATTGTGCCTCTTTAAACTGTAACAGTGATTGTATCTCCTCCTGGTCGGCATAAACCTCTCGCTGCGTACTGTGAGAACCTGTCTCGCCTCTTATACTGAGCTTTTCTACATCTGCACTAATCGTATTCATTCTGACCACTACCTCTTTAATTCGCTCGTCCGGCAACACGTCCCTACGTTCAGTAGTATCACTCTCTATTGCAAATATTCGTACCTCCAAATTATTAGCTTTTTCTTTCACGGCGTCACATACTTGCTTCAACGCACCCAGATTCTTCTCCCCCTCATCTAACCGATTATTAACTGTGGGCAGACGCTCATCGATAACTGTGTGTAGCTTCCTCATTGCCTCTTTATTTCCCTTATCCATTGCCTCCAGTCTTTCCTTAGTTGCTTCAAATCTTTCCTTATTCTACCTATCTCTCTCCTTATTATCTCCACTCATCGCTTCTAATCTTTCCTTATTATCTTTATTCATCGCTTCCAATCTTTCCTTATTATCTCTATCCATCCTCTGTAAAAACTGCAATAGCACATTGTCATTTGCTTCTTTCGGTGCGCTCACATTGTTCGTCTGAGAAACTGTAGCTTCGCTAAGGGTAGCTTCACTTTCACTGCATACCTGACCTAGTCCCAGCTCGCCCGTGTCGTCGGGAAAAGCCCCCCTTTGTGGACAAAGCCCGCCGCATAAAGGATCACCTAGCCACGGTCCGCTGAACAATTCAGCCCCTTCCGACTGTTTGTCGTTCTTGCTCATTAACCCATGGTCAACAGCTACTTCCTGCTGCACTGCTACGTTCACCCTAGAATCACTATTCTCCATGGTGACTACACTTTTCGACTGCGACCTAGTTACTACGGACATTACGCAAAAAGAAAATTATACAATGATCTTCCAGCCTTGGACGATATAGCAATTAATTACATAAAAAAAATAAAAGATCCTCACCAATCCAGAAAGAAATTGCAAACAGATAAAATTTTACTTCTTAGCACTATCACAATATATTCCATCAAAATAAAAAAAAATCTTAACAGCAAACCCTAACAGCAAAATATCCTGGCAGGGTCGAAATTATGAGAGGCACCCACATGCCTTGCTCATATTGTGGCATCAAGCAGTCAGGCCTGCAAGATGAGTGGTCTGCCAAGCGAGTGGATTCATTCTTATTTATCGAGTAACATGAACTCTAGTACTCACACTTAAGTTACAAGTTATCCTCCTATATGATTAATACGCAACCAAAACACGCATCTGACTATCAGTAACTTACAGAACTCTGACTGTACACTACGCACTGGCAATACCACATTTTCTTTCCTTTTTTTTATTTAACGGCTTTTGTCAACACGTGGCCACCGCACTGAATACGAATGGCGCACACATTATAAATTCGGGACATTATGACAACATACAATTCGAAGGAAAAGTCCACCAATCTTTTTCTTTTCACTATCTTATTTATTCCGACAAATTCTCTAACCTAAACACACAAATTCTATAACCTACAACAATAACACATGAGAAATTCCGCCCAGTGGGCATGGCTTTACATTGGTGAATCTCTATATTATGGTCTCGTAATTATTTAACGCTACAGTGCACTTTCTGGATAGGATGGTGGATCTTTTATTATTTCTCACACTTCGACTCTCACAATCATCATCACGAAACTATCATCCAGACCGAGCGGTACAGAAGGAACAAGCATAACCCACTAATCTTTTGAAACTACCTTGCTACTCTCCCATGCAAACCACACATACCCAAAATTACATGACATACATCACACTACAATATAAAATACAAAACACTAAATAGTCACAACACTATCACTTTCAGCTTTCCCACTTCAATTAATATTTATCCCAGTTCCACACGACACTGCCCCACTTCGTAATTCTACTTTCCTACTATGAACTCTGGAGATAAATGCACGTCTTCCTGTGCAATGCAAGCCAAGTGGCGTTGCTGGATAGACGGCCGACTCACCTTGCTTCTCTCTCAGAGTTTGAATCTAGCGTCACACGGAATCATATCACGCAAAGTAATATTAAGAACGTATTCATCACACACGCAAGTCCTCAACTGATAGCATGGACGAGTACTTCTCTTTATCCTTTGTCTCATACACAGATTGAGACTCACACAGTACTCACCACGTGGAAGAACTCGTCTCTAATTTCAAGTCCTGCACACGCCATTCCTTAAATATTTCAACTTATGGTACACACGCTATTTCTTAAATATTTCAACTTATTGTACACACACTAGTAATTCAGCTTAACTTAAGCACACGGAAGTATTTCAACTTATTGCTACACGTGGTTTCATTGTGACTGTTGGTCACTTCCAAAGATTACTACAATCCCATTAATATTACCTGCCTGACATTTAATTCTCCCCACAAAAGTTCCTGAAATAGAGAAATTATTATTTCAAACTACTCTTAAATATTACACATGCATACCATGTCTCCACTCTTTCGTCATTACGGAGCACAACTAAAACAGGTCTTAACAGCAGAAGATCCAGCGGCAGAGTGCTGAAACATGGCCGTTCTCTAGGTCATCTCGCACCTCTGTCGAGGTGGGGGAAGACCATGCTACCATATTGGTCAGCCACATTTCAGGCGCTCAAAGCTCAGGTAAATTTCATCTCTTTGGTCCCACCAAAGGTGGCCAAAGGATCGACTCAAAGATGATCATATATTCACATTCACTATCTGCGGTTAGCAGACGACCATACATTCATTCATTTCACAGATCTCACCAAACTGGATGTAGGGATTTACTTTGTGGGAGTGCACATGTGATCAGTTAAATAAATAAATTGTCATTCTTTCCCACACTGGTATCTGGCTTCGCTGTATTAATTGAAATTGAGTTATTTTACAAAAAAAATGTGTTGTTCTGACAAAAACAATGAAGTATGTTGTACCTATTTTCAATGTCGGGCGGTACTGTTCCCTTTCACCACCGGCAACCCATGCAGAAAAAAATGGCACGGTACTATCCTTGCAATGCGAGGGTAGTTCCGAAAATTTTTTTTAAGGAAACTGTATTAGAACAGACGTAGCAAGTCATCAAAATAATGAGGAGGAGGCCTTAGCCCCTGGTGACCTCAAATAGACGACCAAATGCTGTTACTTTACCAAATTATTGACACAGTTGTTGCATTATTGTACTCTCCACAATCTGGAGTAACGTACACATTCAAATTTACATCAATCCAAATGACAAATAAAATATTACATCATACAAATAAAAAAATAATGTTGAGATAAAAATTGGCTTAGTTACCGGGATCTCCGTTATTTTTAGGTGTAATCCAAATTTCAATAATTCTAAAACAAATAAAAAATACTATTTGTACTCATGAAATTTTAAATAGCTCACCGTCCAAACACAGAGCAAGTAATCTGACATTCATAAATTGCGGGGTAAAAACCTTTGCACAGCAAAGTCTAAATACAAAACAAAATCAACAAAAGAAAAACATTGCATACACTAGTTACATGTAGAATGTCAGGCTCCATATCAATACACGCAATAAATAGTTAGCAATAAGTGCTTGAATCCACCAGTAGCTCTCGTATCTTACTCTACTGTTCATTTCTCTATTGTTACACATTTAGAGGAAGAGAACTTGCATTTCGACTAGCCTTCGTTACACTTTAATGTGAAATATCACCACTGTGATAATGAAAATAAGTGGCTTCAGTCAACACACCAACAAGATCATTACTGTCCACGACATCAAAATGCATCAGTTAATTCCAATATTTGTTGTGCAATGCAAACCCTTGTCCCCTGTGACAACCTTACTGATCAATGCTACGTTAGTATTACGCCACTGGCTAATAATTGAAGCATTCCTGTACCAAATATTCTAATAAACATGCTACGTGAACTGGTAACCCAGAACAAACAAAAACAAAAACATTAACTATTCTATACACAAATGTTAATGAACTACAATTACACTTGCTGTCCCTTCAGGAATGAAACATATAATAGAAAAAAATTTACACAATTACAAGTACAAATACATTATTCCCTATCTTGCGAGTCACACGGAATCATTTCATTCTGTGATTTTATTGGGATCAAAAAAGTTGCTGACAGGTTCCCTAGAAACACTGTCTCGGTGTCAAAGCTCTCCCATGGTTACCCGGACAAGAGTCTTTAAGTCACTCAAATCGGCATTTTGAACACGCACTGAACAGTAAACTGTATCTCACATTAAACACAAATGTTATAGTCACTCTCAGCGCACCATCCACACGAATCTGGTCGTCCAGAAATAGCCCTACAACTACTATTACCCACGGTTCTGTCCTTTCAGTTCATGGTGTAATTAAAAGTCGTAAGTTCCAACAAACAGCACTTATTCCCGCACCAATTAAAGAAATGTCTCCTACTACAATTGCAAATGTCAATGTCCCACTTTAGTTTCTTGCGTTCATACAATAATTAGTCACCAAACGACAACTGTCCTCTTTAAGTATACCAAGCGTCCCACATGCAATTCACAAAGCACACTTAACCAGTCACTGCCAAAGGTTTATGGATCCCACCGTTCAGTGGTCAAGACAAAAGAAAACAACAAAATCTTTTCCATCACTCACAACGTGGGAACACCAGTCTTTCACTTTCCACCTTATGGAGACATACGAGCAGTCATCTTGCTTCACGACTCCACAGTCCAGAACTAGTTAATAGTTGCTGGTAACAAATGCCCACCGAACTCTGCCGCGCATCGTTCATTCTGCCGTCGCTCCGCCGTTGAGCAGAAGAAACCACCTGCTGTTACCTCCGCGGGATACTTTCCCCAGTCGTAAGGGTGGCAGAACTTATGATTGGCCAGTGGTACGTGCGTGTCGTCCCAGGCCGTTGACCTGCTGTAGCGGGCGCGTGGGGTGTACCCCGACTGGCAGTGGAGTGGGGAGTGCCGTGGCTCT
Source organism: Schistocerca nitens (assembly GCF_023898315.1). Taxonomy (NCBI): domain Eukaryota; kingdom Metazoa; phylum Arthropoda; class Insecta; order Orthoptera; family Acrididae; genus Schistocerca; species Schistocerca nitens. The sequence continues at coordinate 173,460,856 of NC_064623.1, forward strand.
GTCGCCCGTCGCCATGGCGACATCAGCTCGGCCCCGCTAGCGGTATGGGCGCGTTCTGCGTAGCATCTCAGTGCTACGACACCCAATCAGTCAGACCCTACCATGCATCTCGCAAAATTACAGACAAAAGGATATTCTTACAGTATTTAAATACTCATTGATTACATGTATGATCTATTAGATACATTGGAAATAAAAGAATCTTTGTTCTAAAAAACATAAAATTATACACCCTAGTTTTCTACACATACCACATTAACATTTATCCCTTTTCTATATACAGCCCACACTTGTGCTATTGATTGTACCTGCCGTCCCTCATACAAAACATGAAAGTGTAAAAAAAAAAACAAAAGAAATAAGAAGCAATCTATACAGCTCATATATACAATATCAAATTGTAGGCTACTCTAACATCCTATCACAGTGAAAATATTAGAAACTGTTTATTCTAAAACTACAATATACAGTGAACCTTTGTGCTTGTGACAGACTGAAATTAATACCCCTTGAAAGTGTTCTAACAAAAAAATAAGAAATAATCTACACAGCTCACAATTACCTACCACATGTTATTAAATAGTAAACTACTTTAACATCCTAACACAATAAACATTTTAGAAACTGATGACTCTAAATCTACAACATACAATACACCTTTGTGCTTGTGGCAGACTGAAATTAATATCTCTTTATATATTTTACCTTTTTATTATATATAACAACATTTCTAGGACATGTATGTACCACCCACATGATGTCAGATCCTGACCTGCCATCGAGGTTCATCCAAATCAAACAATAACACAATAATGTTTTAGTTATGGATCGGTAGCATCCCCTTTACAGGAGTGTGCGCATTGATCACACTACTCTACGACTCTCACTCACCAGACATCACATTTTCCTTCTCATTCAATCCAATAATACACTAACAGAATAGGTCTAGAAGTCAGCTAACCTTAACACCACGACACCCACGACAACATACCATACCTTTGCTCCCTTATACTCAACCACATAACACATGAAGCTGTTTCGGAGATAGCTTTCCAGTCTCCAAATTCGTCCTTTCACTCTGGCACCTCTCTCCATCGGCTTACCTCTGCATTCACTTTACCGATTATTCATCCTGCTAAATATCAACTTAGAATTGCGACATTTCATCTAAGAACAAAAAATACACAAATTATTCATCCTGCAAACTAACTGTACACATTCTTGGTACCGATTTGATTAGTTATACTGGTACCAGGCTTCAACAACAACAACAAAATTATTTTTGCCAAATTGCAAATCTTAAGGTAATTAGATTTACACTCGTATTACATCCTACGTCAGTATTCCACAACGTTCACCATCTGGATCTCATACTCCCTTTATGTCCTTTCACATTATGCAGTTGTCCTCATCTCTTCATTCGTATTTCGGCTCTCCGTCCGTCCATTATTCCATCATTTCCTGGTCTTCCTTCGCCATTGGCATTAATCTCTATTGCAGCATATACAGGCCTCTCTGTAACATACCTCTAAGACATCTCCACATTATTAATTCTACTTACCTTTATTTACCACTGTTTCATCACGTCGAATTTCTCTTTATTAATCACACTGCTTCACGTCGCTTCTCTCCTTAAATATCACCTTTATCCACTACTATTTATCACGTCGCTTCTCTATCTATCATCTGTATCCACTCATTAATCACCACGTCGTTTCTGCTTGATCCTTATCCATATGACAAAAAATACGTACATACACCACTCTGTCGACTCCTGTTCATGACTCATTCGACCAGTCTATTCCGTCATACTTCCTGACATCCCGCCTGAAAATTCTTATGTTCGATTTGCCCCTGCACAACGCTACACACCACAAATAAATACACTGACTATCTACCATAAATTGCCTACTTTCGATCTATTCTTAACTTTTCCATAATTTGATGTTAGAAATGTGACGAAGCCCACGAGATTGTTTTCCCTTGATCGTCTCAATCAGTACAGCATTTTCCTGGACAATCCGCCTCACTCTGATTGGTCCACTATACACAGCAAAGAATTTGCTAGTTAGGAATCTGTGCTTACATGAAAATTAAATGTGTGCAGAGAATATACAAGCTGGGAGAAATGGGCAGCCCAAGTGTTAGAAACTTTGGTGCTATAGGGCCTCTTTCACTAACACCAGATTCCGAACAACCATACACAGCACCTCATTATAACTGTCACCACGACTATGACGTACTATAGATCAGATGGCACCTAATTTAAAAACTTCGATCACAATGTTGACTTTTTACATTACGTGTTAAGTACCGGCAATAGTCAAACTGGACTCATTGGCATTAATACATAACATTTTTAGCAACTGGTTTCTTTGAGGAAACAGTCCTTTTACTTTACAGTTCGAAATAAAAAATTTGCAAATTTTGCTCTGAGAGACCAGCCTAACAGATTCCATTACTGGTGTTTTATTCTCTGATCAGAAGTATGGTATTTGCACTCCTACATATCAGTAGAGTATGTCTCCTACATAGACAATTTTCAGTGCCTGCTGCATGTGTTTTAAGGCAAGATGCTAAGGGCTGATATGTTGGATTAGTTTCTCCTATCCTTCAATCCATTATGACAAGAATGAAATGCCAGGATTCCATGCTCTCCTGTCATTCTGATAGTTTCTGCCGTTCCTATCCTCGACTCTGTCTGACCTATGAGTCGTGTCTCCGTTCACAATGTTGCTCTCATTACCCAGTTCCTGTGACAATTGTTCAAATGACGCAGAATCGTCTAAGCCTCTGCCTGCTATCGCTATATCTCTGCGCAATATCACTGGCAGCTTTGTTATACAGATCCTAATGAACTCCCCAGTTTCGTATGGCACATCCAAATACCTATTTCGTCTCAGCATTTCCTGATAGCACGACACTGGATCTCTTATACCACTTTCGTTACAATTTGGCATCATCAATATGCTTTGCGTAACCTGGTCCTGCTTACTTTTCGACCAGAATTCATTTAAAAACTTGTCACAAAAATTCTCGTAGCTACTACAGTCTTTAATAACTTCCTGCATTTTCGCTCTAGCCTCGTCCCTCAAATGGTTACACACAAACTTCATTTTCAGGAGCGGTCCCCACGATGAAGGTAATGAATCGTGAAATTGAGACAGCCTTGGACTATACCCATTTGGGTTTGCCCCCTGTTTTATCCGACACAACCGTTCTTCTGACTCTGTGAATTCGTCTTCCGCTTTCTGCCTATTTTCGTTTTTTGAATTTATCTCACTCTCCCTCTGCAGTCTACCTGGTGGTGTTTCACCTTCACTTCTGCACGCTAATTGCGACTGTGCAAATTCTTCCCTATGTTTCCTATTTGTTTCTAATTGTGCCTCTTTAAACTGTAACAGTGATTGTATCTCCTCCTGGTCGGCATAAACCTCTCGCTGCGTACTGTGAGAACCTGTCTCGCCTCTTATACTGAGCTTTTCTACATCTACACTAATCGTATTCATTCTGACCACTACCTCTTTAATTCGCTCGTCCGGCAACACGTCCCTACGTTCAGTAGTATCACTCTCTATTGCAAATATTCGTACCTCCAAATTATTAGCTTTTTCTTTCACGGCGTCACATACTTGCTTCAACGCACCCAGATTCTTCTCCCCCTCATCTAACCGATTATTAACTGTGGGCAGACGCTCATCGATAACTGTGTGTAGCTTCCTCATTGCCTCTTTATTTCCCTTATCCATTGCCTCCAGTCTTTCCTTAGTTGCTTCAAATCTTTCCTTATTCTACCTATCTCTCTCCTTATTATCTCCACTCATCGCTTCTAATCTTTCCTTATTATCTTTATTCATCGCTTCCAATCTTTCCTTATTATCTCTATCCATCCTCTGTAAAAACTGCAATAGCACATTGTCATTTGCTTCTTTCGGTGCGCTCACATTGTTCGTCTGAGAAACTGTAGCTTCGCTAAGGGTAGCTTCACTTTCACTGCATACCTGACCTAGTCCCAGCTCGCCCGCGTCGTCGGGAAAAGCCCCCCTTTGTGGACAAAGCCCACCGCATAAAGGATCACCTAGCCACGGTCCGCTGAACAATTCAGCCCCTTCCGACTGTTTGTCGTTCTTGCTCATTAACCCATGGTCAACAGCTACTTCCTGCTGCACTGCTACGTTCACCCTAGAATCACTATTCTCCATGGTGACTACACTTTTCGACTGCGACCTAGTTACTACGGACATTACGCAAAAAGAAAATTATACAATGATCTTCCAGCCTTGGACGATATAGCAATTAATTACATAAAAAAATAAAAGATCCTCACCAATCCAGAAAGAAATTGCAAACAGAAAAAATTTTACTTCTTAGCACTATCACAATATGTTTCATCAAAATAAAAAAAAATCTTAACAGCAAACCCTAACAGCAAAATATCCTGGCAGGGTCGAAATTATGAGAGGCACCCACATGCCTTGCTCATACTGTGGCATCAAGCAGTCAGGCCTGCAAGATGAGTGGTCTGCCAAGCGAGTGGATTCATTCTTATTTATCGAGTAACATGAACACTAGTACTCACACTTAAGTTACAAGTTATCCTCCTATATGATTAATACGCAACCGAAACACGCATCTGACTATCAGTAATTTACAGAACTCTGACTGTACACTACACACTGGCAATACCACATTTTCTTTCCTTTTTTTTATTTAACGGCTTTTGTCAACACGTGGCCACCGCACTGAATACGAATGGCGCACACATTATAAATTCGGGACATTATGACAACATACAATTCGAAGGAAAAGTCCACCAATCTTTTTCTTTTCACTATCTTATTTATTCCGATAAATTCTCTATCCTAAACACAAATTCTATAACCTACAACAATAACACATGAGAAATTCCGCCCAGTGGGCATGGCTTTACATTGGTGAATCTCTATATTATGATCTCGTAATTATTTAACGCTACAGTGCACTTTCTGGATAGGATGGTGGATCTTTTATTATTTCTCACACTTCGACTCTCACAATCATCATCACAAAACTATCCTCCAGACCGAGCGGTACAGAAGGAACAAGCATAACCCACTAATCTTTTGAAACTACCTTGCTACTCTCCCATGCAAACCACACATACCCAAAATTACATGACATACATACACTCACACAGTACTCACCACGTGGAAGTACTCATCTCTAATTTCAAGTCCTGCACACGCCATTCCTTAAATATTTCAACTTATGGTACACACGCTATTTCTTAAATATTTCAACTTATTGTACACACACTAGTAATTCAGCTTAACTTAAGCACACGGAAGTATTTCAACTTATTGCTACACGTGGTTTCATTGTGACTGTTGGTCACTTCCGAAGATTACTACAATCCCATTAATATTACCTGCCTGACATTTAATTCTCCCCACAAAAGTTCCTGAAATAGAGAAATTATTATTTCAAACTACTCTTAAATATTCCACATGCATACCATGTCTCCACTCTTTCGTCATTACGGAGCACAACTAAAACAGGTCTTAACAGCACAAGATCCAGCGGCAGAGTGCTGAAACATGGTCGTTCTCTAGGTCATCTCGCACCTCTGTCGAGGTGGGAGAAGACCATGCTACTGTATTGGTCAGCCACATTTCAGGCGCTCAAAGCTCAGGTAAATTTCATCTCTTTGGTCCCACCAAAGGTGGCCAAAGGATCGACTCAAAGATGATCATATATTCACATTCACTATCTGCGGTTAGCAGACGACCATACATTCATTCATTTCACAGATCTCACCAAACTGGATGTAGGGATTTACTTTGTGGGAGTGCACATGTGATCAATTAAATAAATAAATTGTCATTCTTTCCCACACTGGTATCCGGCTTCACTGTATTATTTGAAATTGAGTTATTTTACAAAAAAAATGAGTTGTTCTGACAAAAATAATGAAGTATGTTGTACCTATTTTCAATGTCAGGCGGTACTGTACCCTTTCACCTTGCAACTCAAATCTTGACAGAAACACCCAGCCAACCCAACATTAATTGCTGTTACAGTAGTGAGAACTCAGACAATGAACACCCAAGACAAAACCACATAAGAAAGGACGGGAACAGGCATGCTCTGCTGAGCTCTACATATCACAGAGCAAAATTCCCTAATCTGCCGGTGCTGCGGACATACATTACCAAGCTGTCTTCTTAGCTGCAAGGACATGATCTGGCGTACCAGAAGTGATGCTGATTGCTTCAACGTCCCGTCGTGGTGATGATAATGTCGCGACTATTGCCCAAAACAAATAGTCCTGGTCTGGTTGTTCCAGGCTAAAGACTTCCTATCAATACAAATGCGCCTCTGAAGGAGACGAAGAAGGCTCGCCACTCAATCATTGACGGTACAGTGATTGATTTTAACAAGCGAAGCCACACAGTAACTCCGACACAGTCAACTTTAGCCAAAACTGCTCAAGACCGGCAACATAGGCCGCTTGTACGCAGATCGCTCAATTGCCAACTGTACTCGGAAAGTTACGTTGAAGTCGAAACTTCAGCAACTTCGTCAAACAGTTACAATTAAATGAAAGTATATTAGACAGCCAACGGAAGGCAGGCTGTCCAGAGCAGCGAGAGCTCAGTCTTGTAACCTACTCTGACCGAAAGGCGAGAGCCGACTCTCTCAAAAGCACCTGTACAAGCCGAACACAGAACATTCCTGCCCCCACGACAGTGGCTGTGGTTAAACGTATCAATCAGCAACTCGAAAAGCGGCGGAAAATTCCACTCTATTGTTGAAGCACTACCATTCCACCAATGGAGATTCTTGGCGCCAATTTCTGCGTCGATTTTACTACGTCATGGAGCTATGCCCTGAACAAGTAAATCACAGTTACGATTTTCCAGAAAACGCGGGAATTTGCACGCCAAGACTACCTGGGAACACAAGTCATTCCCACGCCTCGCTGGAACCCCTCCAGAAAGTGTTTTCACGAAGCTTCTGCGAAGTAACGGAATCTCTAGCCCAGCCGCTCCTTCAGGCCCCTGTGGGTGTGTCGCCCCCGCTCTTATGACAATGTCGGCGTCTGGAAAGCATCCACTCGACTCCCTCACACCTGTCGGCTTAACCCTTTCAAGATCGGCAGAACCCACCTGTCACTGGACCACCCGGGTGACGAGAAACACTCCGTGTGAAGTCCGCATATGAAGGATTAGCAACTTTTCACCGCATGCAATTAGAGAGGAAAATCGAATTACTCAGAGTAAGATAGAAATATGAGAGGGGGCTCATGCCACCTCTCACGGTCTACTGTTCACAATCGCTTATTCTGTCCCCTTCTTTCCTATTCTTACGAAATTTTACTCCAGTAACACCACTTTCTGCTACTGTTAATATTACCCTATATTAGTCTGACCAGAAATGCTTATCTTTTTCCCATTTCGCTTCATTGACTCCCACTGTATCTCCATTGACCTTTGGCATTTCATTTTCAGATTTTCTACTGTTCCTGTTACAGTCAAACGTCTGATATTCTTATCTCCAAATTGTAGAATTCTGTCCTGTTGGTTATTCCATATTTTGCTCGTGGCCACTTCCCCCTTAGTATCGCCTCCCAGTAATCAGAATCCGATATTACTCCAGAATCTTTTGTCAATGCAGAGATCATCATGCCAATTATAGGCAACATGTTATGTGAAAACACATTATGAATCTGAAAAGCAGTAGATTTCCATTGTATTCTACATCCTTATAGTGGTAGGGTAATGGGGTCACCACCCCAATTGTTTCGAGTGCCAGTGAAGACAGCAGTTTTGGATCCAAGCAATGGAGGAATGGGTCTAACCGACATCAAGTCTAAAGCGATGGCGTTGTATGTCAAACGAACATGGAGCATAATGTGCAATGATCGAAGGTGCATTACAGCAAAACTATACGATATTGTCAGGCCAGAAAGTGTAGAGCCGCCGATAAATATACAAAAAATAAGTTTTAAGCTAAAACACATTAGGGAGTATTATCTTGAACTAAGTTATCTAAGCAAAAAGCTTTTAAACTCCAAAAACGTTACAGTAAAGGCGATTTTTGCTGAAAGACGGAAACATGAAAGGAAAAATAAAATAGAAACTAAATATGCTGGAATAGCATGGAATGTGGTCTGGAAAAACATCAGTAGTAATGTTTTTTCGTCTGACGTGAGAACAGCGTGGTACAAGGTAGTCACTAACATCATCAGCACTAATGAGCGTCTCTTTGCCATCGGTTTAAGTGACACTAACCTCTGCAGCAAATGCAACCTCGTTTATAGTGTGCCTCATCGTTACACTTGTGGAGATCGGATTATCAACTGTAGGTGAACCAGGGAGAAAATTGCTCAAATAACAAGAACTTCAGCAAACAATGTACCGACTAACATTTTCTTCAGACCAGAGGGAAGTTATTACCCTCAGGCAAAAAATAAGGCAGTGATTTGATTAATGGGCAAATATACAAGTTATGTTTTTAACAATATTGGGAGCGATGAACATATTGAATACAAGATGTATATGGAAAATGAATACGAGAAAATACTTAAATATCAGAATCACAATAAGAAATATGGTAACATGCTCCGAATTGTCTTCAACAGAATGGGTATAGGTTAGGAACTGGATTCCTAGTAGAGAGGGAATGGGTTGGATCACTTTCCCGACCCTAACATCACCTGCAAATCACACATGAAAAATAAATCAGTAGTGCAGCAGATAAAAGAATATGGCGAGAAACATCTGGTGTCTGATATAAAGGAAGATCTTGAACTCCCTATGGATGCATTTATATGGATGGAACTGACAAAAATAACAAGGCAGTGAAGTATTTTGCGATGTCGCTGTTCGGGACTGTCCTTCTGTCCACGTAATTTACCCTGGAAGGAACACACATCAAGGATTTACTGACTGATTAATTTGGGTCTGGGAAATGATGATGACGAACCTCAGGCTGCAGAAGAAGAAAATGTGTATGCTGAACTGCCACCAGTTGAAGGTGACAGTGAAGATGCTAAAGATTCATTCTTTGAATGCTGCAATTTATGACTACAATTGTCTATCACCTTATTTATGTCATTTCATTGTAGCCATTTTTGTTACTATTTTTGTGGAAAAAAATTATGATATCAAATTGATATGAAAAATTAATTTTATTGATCCAACCGTGACCACCCCCACACCCAGATGACGTTGTGTGTTTTTCCCAGCCTGCACGTGGGCACCAACCCCTCCGCATTCCTAACCCCTCCTCCAACCTACCCTGTTGGTGGGAATTTCGAATTTTGGAGTAAATTTGAAATTTTGGCGGGAATTTCGAATTTTGTAAAAATTTCTTTGTCCCAGGGCTGTGCTGACGTCCCAACCCATCTGGGAATTGGCGGAAAATAAAAAAGTGGCGATGTCCTTTCTGGGACTCGAACACTGGTCCTCCTGGAAGGAAAGCCCAGTTGCATTCCCCTAACACAATTATACCACCAGAGGCACTTGAAATCGGTAGTACCTAATAGGAACGCAGTCCAATCGCAACAGGGATATAAGTGGTCCTTATTTCTGGCCGGCGTAGCTTCGTCTACGTTCGCCTTAATGGTTTTAATTTTGACAGACATAATCTTATGATTATGCGTCTTTATTGTTTTAATTTTTAATCTGTGACATGGCCAGTGTTTGGCTCTCAAAATAATTTAATTTTTTGTTCTGAAGAAGATTCCATTACTGGAATCGAAACCTAGGTAAACGAGTAAAAATTACCTTGCAACTGAAGGCTGAAAAAATTGTTTATTTTCTGTATAAGTTGGGTCCAGCAGTTCTTCAGTCACAGTTGCGATCAGTCCACTCAGCATGAAGCACAAGTCGAGATCGTTCAGCACCGTCCAGCCACAGCAGCAGCAGAAAATGAAGAAGATATGGAAGAGCAAGTACCCCCTGCTTAATCTTATTTATTTTAATTATTTGTTTATTTAACCTGATAAGATTAGGGCCCTCAGGCCCTCTCTTACATCAGACCAGTGTTCCACACATGCAGCATTTCACACATCAGAGTTACATCATGACAATAGTTTAAAAGAGAAAATTAGATTACTCTAGTGACAATATGAAAAAAAGAGTAGTGACTAAGACGTAATAAAGTAAATGCGGCGGTATTTTTACAACAGGTGCTATACATACAGATTATGTTAAAAGCAATAATAATAACGGTAAAAAAAATCAAATAATAATGATAAACATGACTAAGACCTAATAAAGTAAATGCTGGCAGTATTTTTACAACAGGTGCTATGTATACAGATTGTGATAAAAGCAATAATAAATAATAACAGTAAAAAAATCAAATAATAATGATAAACATGAGAAAAATTGGCAATAGTAATGAAGATTTGTGCAGATGTACATTAATATCTTGGTGTGTAAAGTAGATGTTTACTAGTATAGCGAGTTTTGGGCAAGGGAGATTTAAGGAGGGGGAAAGAGGGAAGTAATGAGGTGAAGTGCATTCATTTACAGAGGAAGGCAGAACTGTTGCTTAAGTAGATACGTCATTAACTGTTTTTTGAAGCTGGACATGTTTTTAAGTTTTATAACATAACGAGGGAGGTTATTCCAGAGTCGGGTTCCCACTACTGTAAAGGACTTGGAGAAGGTGACTGAGCGATGCAGTGGAATGGGAACGTGTGTTTCTGTCATGTTGTTCCGACATAAGCGTTAAGGATGAGGAGAGATATGAGGGACAGTGCACATTTATAAGGCAGTAGATGAGACAGAGTGTATGGAAATCTCTGCGTTTGTCTGCACGCAGCCAGGACAATTTTGCAAATGCTGGTGAAATGTGATCAAAAAGTCGAACGTCACAGATATATCGGACGCAGGCATTCATGACCAGTTCTAGACGTCGCCAATTTTCCTGAGAGAGGCCTTGTAGGATAATATCGCTGTAGTCAATGATTGGGATTATAAGTGTTTGTATTAATTTCTTTTCCAGATCGAAAGGAAAGAGTTTTTTATATTTTTGTAGGACATGAAGGGATGCTGATGCTTTTTTGCACACTGCAGTTACGTGCTCTGTCCAATTTAGATTTTCATCTACTATTACTCCCAAACTCTTTGCTGAGGGAGAGAAGTTAATATTTGTTCCATTTAGGATAAGAGATGGTACGGATTCCTGATGTTTTGGGCTAATGAACTTAGAGTGACCAACAAGTACCGCTTGGGTTTTAGATGGGTTTAGTTCTAAACCCATGTCCTGTGCCCATTTTGACAGTGCATCGAGGTCAGTATTGAAATTCTCAATAGCTTTCTTGAGATTGCTCGGTTTCGCACTTAGATACAACTGAAGGTCATCAGCATACATATGATATTTGCAATACAGAGAGAAGAGCATAGGACCTAATACTGAGCCTTGGGAAACGCCTGACACTACCTGCCGCCATTGTGTTTACTGCCGTGTGAGGGTCTTGGTGCGTCCTCCACGTCACCGTCTGCAATGGTGAAGTGCCCCAGCTGGTGGGGACCCACAGTAGCGGCGTCATCCTGGGATCCCGTCGCGCACCTACCCACCTTGATGGAGCAGGAGAAGCAGCTGTTATTGTCGGATGAAGACACCAGGCCAGCCCCTGACTCGCTGAAGTGCACCGGGCGTCCTAATCAGCATGACGCAGGTCGGTACTGGCCTCCATCATACGCGCCATCGCAGAATATTCCAGTGATACTGCATGGACAGAGTGAGGATGTAGTGGATGAGACGATACCACTCCTCTTCTCTTCAGTGTAAAATTTAACTGGTAGTGGTTCGGACCATTTACATTTGGCTATAGAAAAACACAGACAGAGGGTGGCGTAATGTGATAGAGATCGAGAAGTGTTTAAGTGCGTTTTACGGAGGTGGAATGGCGTGATGAATGTGGGGTTGCTATTCTGTTATTTTGCGCAACGGATTAATCTGAGATGTACCCTTTACCCTGTGGCTCCTACAAGATGCAATTTTCACCCCCACACTACTACAGGGGTCGGACAGACGCTCCTAACGCTCTAAAGAGAAACGCCTGAAAATATCATCTGGAGTCGTCCGCTGTAAGGAAATGACACAAAAATTCACAAAATTTCATACGTGACTAGTGGGATACTTGGGTACTGGAGTAGTGCTAGTTAGTGAAAGAAAAACATGAAACTAACGAAAATTATTATTTATTTTGCAAAAATTCTGAGAAATCACAATGGCACTTGTAGTTATGAACTGAACACGTTATTTCCTGGTTCTTTTCGGAATGTGAAGTTATCTGTCAGGGATAGGATTCGCTAATGAAATTTCTATACAAAGTTTAAGATTGTTATTGCCTTGGCAGAATGGCTGAGAGCCGCCCCTACTCAACTTGAATAATTATCCATTAGAATGTTGCTAGGTACGGTTGAGGCTGTCGTGTGTGAAACGCAGTGAAGTGTACTGTTGTGGAGGAAATATGGGGCTCGCAATAGCTGTAGCGCACAATACCGTAAGCTGCGATGACTGCTGTCTGCGCCGCTCGCTGCTGACAAAGAAGGTAACTCTCATTCTATCTGGATTGACCTTCGCCAATCAAACTCTCCCTACACCTTGCTGTAGTCAAGGACTCCTATTCGCCCCTAGTCTAACTATTGGCGTGGTACACTGGTCAGATAACCAGTCCACCGCGATGCCACTCAAAAATTCGCTCGCTGGCGTTTAACTATGTCCATTCACACCGCACAATAAGTGTGTCGGCCAACACAGTGAACAACACTTAATCGGAAGGACTCAATATAGAGTCGCACTTCGATTCGCTCTCGACAGAGGTGCTCTCCCAGTGAAGTACTGAGGAGAGACTAGTTCCTCGCGGCGCCTCTCCACGCCAGACGTGAGGGGGTATATCTTTCGGTCTCTTCCATTACTACTTCAGCTCAAGGCGTCAGAAATATCGTCTGCCAATCAGCATTGCTCTTCTAAAACGGGAGAATGACGTTTCGTTTAAGGTGACCAATCCGGAAATCTGTAGTTACGGCGTTTGGCGTTTGCTGTCTCCCTGTGAAAATGTCTGAAACTGCGTGCTATGTGTAAAGAATGCGTAGGCTGGCCGCTCCCACAAAATGTAGCGGAATTTGATTTTAAGCCGAACACGGGCTCGTCCTTTCACTCGGGCAAACGCTGTCTGCTCTACGGGCGGTCACCGGCTGATGTAGTTGGGTTGGGACCGGCCTCCTGGCGTGAGGTTGCCTCTCTCGAACTAAAAGCTCCTGTAACCGTCGTGTCTGGAATGTATATGTGTACGCCAGCCTCGAGTAATTGAACCACGGTGCGCACTTGCGATTTATTAGTTATTTGCATATCGTTTACATGAATTCATACGATACTGACTTTATCTTGTCGAGTTTGGGTTCGAATGAAGCGTCTTGATGGGCGGAATATGATTGTGAGGGCGGAATATGTAAGAATGAAGGTCAGGAGACCACGACGTCTTACAACAGGATGAACTGTGTCATGCAAAAGCGTACATCAAGCAGCGGTTGACTGCCAAGTATCACCCGACCTGTCCGCCGGACATTTAATGTGCTGCTGTTACTCCATCGATTACAGCAGTGTACAGTGACTCTGCACTCCATCTGAAATCAGGTGACACATCCATTTATCTATAGCACTCTACCGTTTAAACGTTTTTCGATCTACAAATGGTGCTACCCTTAGTGTTGGAAAGACTAAAGAAAAAAATGGTTCAAATGGCTCTGAGCACTATGGGACTTAACATCTATGGTCATCAGTCCCCTAGAACTTAGAACTACTTAAACCTAACTAACCTAAGGACAGCACACAACACCCAGTCATCACGAGGCAGAGAAAATCCCCGACCCCGCCGGGAATCGAACCCGGGAACCCGGGCGTGGGAAGCGAGAACGCTACAGCACGACCACGAGCTGTGGACAAAGACTAAACAGATGGCAGCCTTGTGTTTAAGCTGTGTATAGAGAGTCCAAACAGTGTGTATGTAGACGACTTCGGAAAGTGGGTCAGTATGGTGCCGGCGAAAACTAGTGTACTGCCAATAAGTTTGAGAGAAATACATGCTGAATTCTTTGGTTACAAGGAGGCTTTGTTTTCTATGTTGTGTACTGGCGTTAAGATACAGAAAGAACCAGCTGACATAGTGCATACTGTGTATGATTACGGAATAAAAAAGTTGTGTATAACCATCCATGTGTTTTTTATTTCTTACCTCTTATTATATTGCAAGTACCAAAGCTATTGCCCGAGTACTTTCACTGCAAACATGCAACAGCAGAAAATTTTGGCATTTAACTAAATTCTCCGTAAAAGGCCATTGCTTGCCAGTACCTGACATAGTCGGTATCATGGAAAGGCATAGTGTTCATTATTTTCTGTAAGAACACATTGTAAGCCGGTACCTCACGTAGTAGATATCATGGCGTGGTGGGTGAAGCAGCAAGACTTTGTTGTAAGCGGCTGGAGCTGTGGCGGTGTGCTAGAAGCATGGAAGAAGAAGAACGGCGTACTCCCTCTCGACAACAAACACTACTGGCCATTAAAACTGCTACACCAAGAAGAAATGCAGGTGATAAACGGGTCTTCATTGGACAAATATATTATACTACAACTGACATGTGATTACATTTTCACGCAATTTGGGTGCATAGATCCTGAGAAATCAGTACCCAGAACAACCACCTCTGGCCATAACAACGGCCTTGATACGCCTGGGCATCAAGTAAAACAGAGCTTGGATGGCGTGTACAGGCACAGCTGCCCATGCAGCTTCAACACCATACCACAGTTCATCAAGAGTAGTAACTGGCGTATTGTGACGAGCCAGTTGCTCGTCCACCATTGACCAGACGTTTTCAATTGGTGAGAGATCTGGAGAATGTGTTGGCCAGGGCAGCAGTCGAACATTTTCTCTATCCATAAAGGCCCCTACAGGACCTGCAACATGCGGTCGTACATTATCCTGCTGAAATGTAGGGTTTCGCAGGGATCGAATGAACGGATGGAGCCACAGGTGGTAGCACATCTGAAATGTAACGTCCACTGTTCAAAGTGCTGCCGTCAATGCGAACAAGAGGTAACCGAGACGTGTAAACAATGGCACCCCATACCATCACGCCAGGTGATACGCCAGTATGGCGATGACGAATACACGGTTCCAATGTGCGTTCACCGCGATGTCGCCAAACACGAATGTGACCATCATGGTGCTGTAAACAGAACCTGGATTCATCCAAAAAATGACGTTTTGCCAGTGGTGCACCCAGGTTCGTCGTTGAGTACACCATCGCAGACGCTCCTGTCTGTGATGCAGCGTCAAGGGTAACCGCAGCCATGGTCTCCGACCTGATAGTCCATACTGCTGCAAACATCGTCGAACTGTTCGTGCAGATGGTGGTTGTCTTGCAAACGCCCCCATCAGTTGACTCAGGGATCGAGACGTGGCTGCACGATCCGTTACAGCCATGCGTATAAGTTGCCTGTCGTCTCGACTGCTAGTGATACGAGGCCGTTGGGATTGAGCACGGCGTTCCGTATTATCCTCCTGAGCCCACCGATTCCATATTCTGCTAACAGTCTCTGGATCTCGACCAACGCGAGCAGTAATGTCACGATACAATAAACCGCAGTCGCGATAGGCTACAATACGACCTTTATCAAAGTCGGAAACGTGATGGTACGCATTTCTCCTCCTTACACGAGGCATCACAACAACATTTCACCAGGCAAGACCGGTCAACTGCTGTTTGTGTATGAGAAATCGGTTGGAAACTTTCCTCATGTCAGCACGTTGTAGGTGTCGCCACCGGCGCCAACCTTGTGTGAATGCTCTGAAAAGCTAATCATTTGCCTATCACAGCATTTTCTTCCTGTCGGCTACATTTTGCGTCTGTAGCACGTCATCTTCGTGGTGTAGCAATTTTAATGACCAGTAGTGCGCGAGCAGTAATTGTAGGTCCATCCAAGTGTGGCAAGACAAATTCTCATTTCTCTGCTAACACATCCCGATGGAGTCCGCTTTGAGCATGTGTGTGTGTTTCCAAAAACAGGGCGTAGATGGTGTGACATACACGACATTTAATGAGAGCGGTGATATCAGTCCACCGGGAAAAGTAAAGCCAAACACAGTGTTCATATTTGACGATGTTGCTGTGGAAAACCAAGATCAAACTAGGCGATATTTTTATTTCGGTCGCCGTATGGCTGTTGGTGCATTTTGAGGCAAACATATTTCAGAGTCCTAAAACAGCTAGTGGGGGATAATGCAAACCTAATTATAGCATTTAAACAGGACAACTTGAATTTATACCACATTTACCAGACTCATGAAGCAAACGACATGTCGTTCAATGATTTTGCAAAAATATGTGCAGACTGCTGGAATCAATCACAGTGTGGGCTTCTCGGTATTGACAAAACAAGAAAATTGAATGATGGCAGGTATCGACGGAACTTCCAGGATTTACTATATATATAGCCATGCAAAGAAGTTAGTACATCAGTATACGCATCACCATCGATAAATTCGCACGCATGCTGGGAGCTCAGTTTGATAGGATGGGTGTACGTAACCAAAACATTCGCTTGTACATGGACTCCAAAATTCAAATTCTCGAACATAAAGTTGGAACTATAGGCGTATTGCCAAATCCGTCTGAGACTGAACAACACATTACACGCTGAAGCCAGATGTAAACAGTAATGAAATTCTAAACTCAGATTGGAATGTATACCGCAGAGACAGGCTGGACAGTGAAGGGGGAGGCATTTTCATAGCGACAAAAAGTGCAATAGTATCAAAGGAAATTGACGGAGATCCGAAAAGTGAAATGATTTGGGTGAAGGTCACGGTTAAAGCAAGCTCAGACGTGGTATTTGGATGTCTCTATAGGCCCCCTGGCTCAGGAGCTGTTGTGGCAGAACACCTGAAGGAAAATTTGGAAAATATTTCGAGTAGATTTCCCGACCATGTTATAGTTGTGGGTGGAGATTATAATTTGCCAGATATAGACTGGGAGACTCAAACGTTTTTAACGGGTGGCAGGGACAAAGAATCCAGTGAAATTTTTTTAAGTGCATTATCTGAAAAATACCTCGAGCATTTAAATAGGGAACCGACTCGAGGCGATAACATGTTAGACCTTCTGGTGACAAACAGACCCGAACTATTTGAAACAGTTGACGCAGGGAATCAGCGATCATAAAGCGGTTACAGCGTCGATGATTTCAGCCGTAAATAGAAATATTTTAAAAAGTAGGAAGATTTTCCTGGTTAGCAAAAGCGAGAAAAAGCAGGTTTCAGAGTACTTGACGGCTCAACACAAAAGTTTTGTCTCAAGTACAAATAGTGTTGGAGGATTAGTGGACAAAGTTCAAAACCGTCGTACAATATGCATTAGATGATTATGTGCCAAGCAAAATCGCAAGAGATGGAAAAGAGCCACCGTGGTACAACAATCGAGTTAGAAAACTGCTACGGAAGCAAAGGGAACTTCACAGCAAACATATAGCTAGAGCCTTGCAGACAAACAAAGATTACTCGCAGCAAAACGTAGTGTGAGGAGGGCTATGCGAGAGGCGTTCAATGAATTCGAAAGTCTATGTACTGACTTGGCAGAAAATCCTAAGAAATTTTGGTCTTACGGCAAAGCGGTAGGTGGATCAAAACAAAATTTCAAGACTCTCTGTGACCAAAATGGTACTGAAACCGATGAGGACAGACTAAAGGCCGAAATACTAAATATCTTTTTCCAAAGCTGTTTCACAGAGAAAGACTGCACTGCAGTTCCTTCTCTAGATTGTCGCACAGATGAGAAAAAGGTAGACATCGAAATAGATGACAGAGGGATAGAAGAACAAATAAAATGGCTCAAAAGAGGAAAGGCCGCTGGACCTGATGGGATACCAGTTCGATTTTACACTGAGTACGTAAAGGAACTTGCCCCCCTTCTTGCAGCGGTGTACCGTAGGTCTCTAGAAGAGCGTAGCGTTCCGAAGGATTGCAAAAGGGCACAGGTCATCCCCGTTTTCAAGAAGGGACGTCGAACATGTGCAGAACTATAGACCTATATCTCTAAAGTCGATCGGTTGTAGAATTTTGGAACACGTATTATGTTCGAGTATAACGACTTTTCTGGAGACTAGCATGGGTTTCGAAAAAGACGATCGTGTGAAACCCAGCTCGTGCTATTCGTCCACGGGTTCCCAGGTAGATGTCCGTAAGGCGTTTGATACAGTTCCCCACGGTCGTTTAATGAACAAAGTAAGAGCATATGGACTATCAGACCAATTGTGTGATTGGATTGTAGAGTTCCTAGATAACAGAACGCAGCATGTCATTTTCAGTGGAGAGGAGAATTCCGAAGTAAGAGTGATTTCAGGTTTGCCGCAGGGGAGTGTCGTACGACCGTTGCTATTCACAATATATATAAATAACCTTGTGGATAACATCAGAAATTCACTGAGGCTTTTTGACGATGATGCTGTAGTATATCGAGAGATTGTAACAATGGAAAATTGTACTGAAATGCAGGAGGATCTGCAGCGAATTGACGCATGGCGCAGGGAATGTCAATTGAATCTCAATGTAGACAAGTGTAATGTGTTGCGAATACAAAGAAAGAAAGGTCCTTTATCACTTAGCTAGAATACAGCAGGTCAGCAACTGGAAGCAGTTAATTCCATAAATTACCTGGGAGTAGGCATTAGGAGTGATTTAAAATGGAATGATCATATAAAGTTGATCGTCGGTAAAGCAGATGTCAGACTGATATTCATTGGAAGAATCCTAAGGAAATGCAATCCGAAAACAAAGGAAGTAGGTTACAGTACACTTGTTCGCCTACAGCTTGAATACTGCTCACCAGTGTGTGATCCGTACCAGATAGGGTTGATAGGAGAGATAGAGAAGATCCAATGGAGAGCAGCGAGCTTCTTTACAGGATCATTTAGTTATCGCGAAAGCCTTTCGGAGATGATAGATAAACTCCAGTGGAAGACTCTGCAGGAGAGACGCTCAGTAGCTCGGTACGGGCTTTTGTTGAAGTTTCGAGAACATACCTCCACCGAAGAGTCAAGCAGTATATTGCTCCCTCCTACGTATATCTCACGAAGAGACCATGAGGATAAAATCAGAGAGATTTGAGCCCACACATAGGCATACCGACAATCCTTCTTTCCACGAACAATACGAAACTGGAATAGAAGCGAGAACTGATAGAGGTACTCAAGGTACCCTCCGCCACACACCATCAGGTGGATTGCGGAGTATAGATGTAAATGTAGATGTAGATCGGGTTAATGCAGTCGAGAAGAAAGTAAACGGCTTAATTGAAGGGGGAAGGGCAGTCATTGAGAACGGGACGTTGTACGAACGGGTTAAAGCAACTGAAAATAAATAAACAACTTAACTGAAGGGAGAACAGCTGCTGCCGTGAAGGCGGTGCAGCACAAGAAGAAGAAGAGCGGATATATAAAACCTCACGCTGAACAGCATTAGTATACGACGGGATGTCGACTAAGGATGAAGTCACCGACGCACGGAAGGCCGTTCGCGAGAAGTTACGGTTGCTGCGGTTAGGGCAATTGAAGCGGGAGCAGACACTGCGATATATCTTTAAACCTGTTACTGAACCTCTCGATGAACTCTCCGCAACGACAACGATGAAGTTATTGCCGATTTCATTAACCGTCACAGCGGCGCTAGGATAGACAGAACATTCCGTGTTAGTGGTGGGACGCCGCGCATGCTGGGCACACAGCCTACAACTTTAAATGAAAAAACGATACAGGTCGGCGATAAACAGTTTCAAAGAACACCTGGTCTACTGAACCTTATTTTCCTAAGACCCACAACAAATGTAAATTATTCGCCTAAAGATATGGAAATGTATCGTGAAATATTGCTTTTAACTGATCTGCATAAGAATGCAAAAATTCGAAGCAGTGTGAAATACAAATCAATTATAAAACCTATTTTGGATGGTGAAAAAAATAACGGTGGTGATGGTGCTGACATTCAGCATAAAGGAGTGAGCAATCGACTGTCGCAGTATACAGGGTGAAAAGTAGGGGACATCAAAACAAATATTTTTCCCTAATGTCACTTTTTCTTATGAGGAGTATTTAAACCAGTTGAGGAAGATTTCTCTGGCGGCAAATTAATTAAACCAACAAACACTTTTCCATTTTTTATGACCAAGAGACAACACATTAACACAACCCAATATCAATTACAGTAGATTTTCAAAAATGCCTCCATTGACACGTAAACAGAGATTACACCGTCGCATCATGTCCTGTCTGACAAGGGCAAAAAGCCCAGGAGCATCGTAAATTGTTCCTGCTGCTGCTACTATCCGGGCAACCAGATCTTATTCTGATGCAACAGGAGTTGCGTAAACAAGGTTGCGCATCTCTCCGCACACAAAAAAGTCCAGAGGGGACATATCTGGGTATCGAGCAGGCAATGGTACAGGACCACCACTGCCAATCCACGTTTCTGGGAACCGTCGGTCCAGGAATCGACGCACACGACGACTGAAATGTGCCGGCGCCCCGTCATGTTGGAACCACATGCGTTGTCTTGTAGGGAGCAACAACACCGACCCACACATTAACGAAGAACCGCACTTGTTGAACGCTAGTAACTGTGGCATGTGGGTTATGCTCACTCCAAACATGCGAATTGTGCATGTTGAAGACTCCATCAAGACCGAACGTTGCTTCATCGGTAAACAACACAGAGGATGGAAATCTAGGATGCATTTCACTCTGTTTCAGGTACCACTGCGAAAACTGTGCTCTGGGTGAATAATCAACTGGTTCCAGGTTGTGGACACGTTGTAAGTGAAATGGACG
Organism: Schistocerca nitens; assembly: GCF_023898315.1. Lineage (NCBI taxonomy): Eukaryota > Metazoa > Arthropoda > Insecta > Orthoptera > Acrididae > Schistocerca > Schistocerca nitens. The sequence goes on from NC_064623.1 coordinate 173,481,739, forward strand.
GAACAATTGCTCTCGAAGAACTGTTCTTACATTCGTCTGATTCGTCCCCATGTGCTGATTGAAGGATCCCGCTCCACATGCTGTAAGACAGTTTCCTCAAATTGCCGCGTTCTTACTGTACGACGCCGTCCCTGTCCAGGTAATGTGCTAAATGACCCGGTCTCACGCAGACGTTGGTACACAGCAGCAAAGGTAGTAAGATGCGGGATACGGCGATTAGGATGTCGTTGTTGATAAGCCCGCTGTGCAGCTCGTCCGTTGTGGTGCGCTACGTAGTACGCACCAACCATATCAGTGTACTCACTCCAGGTGTATCGCTCCATTAGTAAACAGAGACAATGCACTACTGCACTGGTGGACAGCAGTTGCCTACAACTGAAGAGCGTAATACGGCCTCTACTGGTTTAAATAATCCTCGTAGGAAAAAATGACATTAGGGAAAAATATTTGTTTTAATGTCCTCTACAACCTCCCTCGGTTTAAATACTTTTCACCCTGTATACCGGGTGATCAAAAAGTCAGTATAAATTTGAAAACTGAATAAATCACGGAATAATGTAGATAGAGAGGTACAAATTGACAGACATGCTTGGAATGGCATGAGGTCTTATTCGAAGCAAAAAAATACATGTTCAAAAAATGTCCGACAGATGGCGTTCCATCTGACCAGAATAGCAATAATTAGCATAACAAAGTAAGACAAAGCAAAGATGATGTTCTTTACGGGAAATGCTCAATATGTCCACCGTCATTCCTCAACAATAGCTTTAGTCGAGGAATAATGTTGTGAACAGCACTGTAGAGCATGTCCGGAGTTGTGGTGAGGCATTGGCGTCGGATGTTGTCTTTCAGCATCCCTAGAGATGTCGGTCGATCACGATACACTTATGACTTCAGGTAACCCCAAAGCCAATAATCGAACGGACTGAGGTCTGGGGACCTGGGAGGCCAAGCATGACGAAAGTGGCGGCTGAACACACGATCACCACCAAACGACGCCCGCAAGAGATCTTTCAAGCGTCTAGCAATATGGGGTGGAGCGCCATCCTGCATTAACATCGTACGTTCCAGCACGTGTTTATCAGCCAGGCTGGGGATGATACGATTCTGTAACATATCGGCGTACCTCTCACCCGTCACGGTAGCAGTTACAAAACCAGAATCACGCATTTCCTCGAAGAAAAAAGGCCCGATAACGGTAGATGTGGTAAATCCAACACATAGCGTGACTTTCTCGTCGTGCAATGGAGTTTCCACGACGGTTCTAGGATTTTCGGTAGCCGAAATTCTGCAGTTGTGGGCGTTGACAGACCCTCGGAGCGTGAAATGAGCTTCGTCGGTCCACAACACGTTACCCAACCAATCGTCCTCTTCCGCCATCCTTTCAAACGCCCACACCGCAAATGCCCTCCGCTTCACTAAATCGCCAGCCAGGTAACAGTTCATGATGCCGATGGATTTTGTACGGATAGCATCGGAGGGTACGCCTAAGTGCCAACCAAACCGTAGTGTATGGAATGCCGGTGCGACGTGCGACTGCACTTCCCCGTGCATAGACGAACCCGCTACAGTCTCCATTTCTTCCTGAACTGTCTCAGCAGCATTACGCCTTGTGCTCGGTCGGCCACTACGGGGTCTATCGTCTAAACAACCCGTGGCTTCGAACTTCGAAATCATTCTCGCCACAGCTGCATTTGTCAACGGACCTTTACCCGTTCGAATCCCGTTCCTATGGCGATAGGATCGTAACGCTGAACTAACACATTCCCCATTCTGATAATACAGCTTCACTAAAAGCGCCTTTCCAGGTGACGTCAACATGCTGCGACTGCTGGCGCATTTGATTCTCTCTCTCATTACAGCTCCTTTTATACATGATTGTCATGCGCCGTCACACGTTTTGCTGTCCAGCGCCATCTGTCGGACATTTTGTGAACTTTTTTTTTCTAATAAAACCTCATGTAAGCATGTGTGTCAGTTTTCACCTCTCTATCTACATTATTCCGTGGTTTATTAAGTTTTCAAAATTATACTGACTTTTTGATCACCCGGTATATTACGACGACCCCAAAGAGCTAACAGATCGGCTACGGCTGCTGATGGGATCAGCTGCCGCCGCTAATACAGCTCATTCGAATGAAGTAATTTCTGATCTTAGACAGAGAGGTATCATCGCATAAGTATGGAGACTGCAGTTGGAGAACAGCACAAACGAGCACGCAAAATATGCTCTCGAAGATATGTTATGATTAAAGGTTAGGACGACCTGTGGCAGACGGATCTCCTCGACATGAGGGAATATTCACGTGTGAATAACGGATTCAAATATAATTTAATGGTCATTGATACTTATTCTAAATATGCCGGGGTATTGCCCGTGAAAGCGGAAACTGGGATGGATTGCTGCAGACGGGGGCGAATCGAAGTCCAGACAACCTTCAAACAGATCATAGCGGTGAGTTTTACAGTAGGTATTTCAAGACCGTGGTG